>NW_011889185.1:2634897-2708432 GCF_000151845.1 Pteropus vampyrus
TCTCTCTCTCTTTCTTTCTTTCTTTCTTTCTTTCTTTCTTTCTTTCTTTCTTTCTTTCTTTCTTTCTTTCTTGTTAACCACCAACCATCTGCTGTCCCACCCCTGAAAGTTAAGATCCTTTAGTGTCTTACATAGATTCTGATTAAACTCTTGGTGATTAGAACTGCCGGTTTCCTTTACTACTCTAAGAGCTAA
Organism: Pteropus vampyrus; assembly: GCF_000151845.1. Classification (NCBI taxonomy): domain Eukaryota; kingdom Metazoa; phylum Chordata; class Mammalia; order Chiroptera; family Pteropodidae; genus Pteropus; species Pteropus vampyrus. The sequence continues at coordinate 2,635,093 of NW_011889185.1, forward strand.
ACTCCACTGGAGCTAAATAGAATCTTTTATGCTACATTCATTCAAGGATTGGTAAAATAAAATTTGGCACCAAAACAGACAAAAAATTTGGAACTTCGACAGAGCCACATCTCAATGTTTTTCTCCTATGACCGGGCTATTGAGTAAACTGACCACTGTCATACCAAGCTACCACCCTTCCAGTAACCTGGAATTTCTGCCCATGTATACATATTCCAAAGTGTTCCTCTCCCATGACCCTTAATTTTGCTCCTGCCCTTCTTACACCTAACTTTTCCCTCTGAGCATGGAACTCCTATTTCATTGTTATAGAATTCCATTTTATTCTCAGTCTTATCACAGAATTCCTTACTACCTCCTGGCTCTAACTAAAATGTTGTTCTCTCCTAAAGACTCTTCTGCAGCCCTCCTGAGCAGTGGTGGTGGTTCTTTCATATTCCTTGTTCCAGTTATCTCTTTTAGCATAACAAACTATCCCAAAACTTAAGACTTTAATACATAATTTTATTTTGCTCAAGATATTGTGAATCTGGGGTTCATGAAGGGCTCAGGTGGGCTCAATTTTTCTCTAATCTATGTGGTGTTGGCTGGGGAAGCTAGGACTGGAGGATTCACTTTCAAGATGGCTTCTTCACTCACATGGCTGGTGCCTCAATGCTTCTCTCTCCCTAAATTCCATCTCATTCTCATAACAAAGTAGTCTGAGAGTAGACAGTTTTGTTACAGCTTGGTTGGCTTTCCCAAGCATGAGTGTGCTAAGAGACTCAGGTTGAAGCTACAAGGCTTCTTATGGTTCAGCCCAAAACATCACGTAAGCCATATTCTATTGGCTAAGCAAGCCACTCATATTCAAGGGCAGGGGAATTACACTCCACCTCTCAATGGGACAAGTAGCAAAGAAATTGTGGCAATCTGTAATCTATCATGTGCCTCATTTTTCAGAGATGAGAGATTTTCTTACTTTCACGTAACTCTTGCATCCTCTTTAGTTTGAGTTCTTGCCCCACCCTTTTCCTTAAAAAGCCCTCTCAATGATGCTAAAGCTTTATTCCGAATCACTGCATCCAATAGAAGTTTTCAGTCTCAACTCACCGATCACAGCAGCATTTGGCATATTGAACAATCTCTTTTGCTTTTGTGACATGACACTCTTGATTTTCTTTTTGCTACATCTCTGGCCATATTTTATTTGCTTTGTAGGATTGTCCTCCTCTACCTTGCTATTACATATTTAGTTATGAGAAATAGGATCCTAGAGTCTCTTATTCTAGACTAAAGGAAGGACTAAAGGTGGCAAATTACTGCCTGTAGGTCAGCCACTCGCTTTGTAAATAAAGTTCTTTTCAAACCATGCCCATTTTTTATGTATTGTTTATGGCTGTTTTTAATCTATAGTGGCAGAGTATAGGGCCTATAAATCTGTAGTATTTATTTTTTGGTCTTTACAAAAAAAAATTGCTAACCCCTCCTCTAGAACCAGTCATTGTCAAAGTGTGGTACCTGGATTAGCAGCATTAGCATCCCCTGGAACATCTTAGAAATGCAAATTCCGGAACCCGCTCAAGAATCTCTGAACTTAAAACTCTGGGGATGAAGCCCAAGGACCTATGTTTTTATAAGCCCTCCAAGTGACTCAGTCATGCTCAAGTTTGAGAATCACTGCTCCAGATAGTAATAAAATCAAGGAGAGGCACGCACATGACAAAAATTGGCTGCATCCACTACATCTGCCACATTTGATCTGGGGTGGTGCACACTGAACATCCTGGCCCAAGAGTAAGATCTACAGCAGCAACACAGGAAATCTGCTTCAGCCTTGGGCTAGAGACAGCAGCCAGGACAGCCCCACAGGCCTGTGAGTGCTTCTTCTCTTCTAATTCTTATCACTCATTCAGAGTGGGTGAAGGTTTAGGAACTCTGAGTAGGGGTCCCAGCTCCATAGCCTAGACAATTGAATGTTGTAACGGGGTAATGTTGTAACTTTTGTCATTACCTAAAGAATAAGCATTATTATTTGTTTTGTTCCTATATGTGAGATCCTTTATGTATTTTATATACATATTCAAGGGCAGGGGAATTACACTCCACCTCTCAATGGGACTCTCTATCACTGTGTTAATATTTTAACATTTTAACACAGTGATAGAGAGCATGATTCCTATATCCAAGCTCTCAGCTTCAATTCTGACTCTGCTACTTTACAGTTGATCAAGTTACTGATCAAGTTACTTACAAGCCTATATAATTTTATTAGCCAATGTCAAACCAATAAATTTAATAAAATAAAAAAATTACTTACCCAAGTTAATGTTCTTCAGCACTATTAACTATAAAATAGAGACAATGACTGTCATTACCTCATAAGGTCATTATGAGAATTCATACATCCAACATTCTTAGGTCACTGCCTGGAAAACAGTAAGTATTCAATAAATTAGTTAGTCTTCCATCAGTACTCCAGAGTAGGTATTATTATCCCCATTTACAGGTAATCTCTCTGGGTCTTAGATTACTTAAGTAAATTTTTTGAGGTCACACACGTAGTAAGTGTCAGAACCAGGATTCAGAGACAAGTTTTTTGCAGTCAAATGATCAAGCTCCTAACCACCCCCCCCACACACACACCAATTTGAAGTTCTTTGGAAATTAGTTTTTCTTGAGAGCCAAATTTCCAAGTAGCTCAGTTAATATTTAAAATATTGATCACATCTTTAAAAATACAAACCATTTTGAAATGTCACATATAATTTTACTTCTTTTATATCATCTCAAATAGCATTACTAAATTAATTAAACCTGTTTTGATAATTTGACATTAGTCATTGTTATACTTATGAATATACATTAGCTAACTTGAAAGTTACTGATACATATGACATGAGAAATCCATTTTCATTCAAGCCTTAACACCTCCTCTCTTGACAAATTACCTTGTAACAGTTTTAAAAATTATTATTTGCTGTTTTCTCATGAAACAAGAGATATACTCACACATAGCCCCTTCACTGACTTTCTGCAAAATCAGTGAAACAAAGACCAGAGTATCCTTCTCAAAGTTGTTTTTTCACCTAGAAAATCCTCCATATTCTTTACTTTTGGTAACAGTATTCTAATAATTTTCAGTACAGTTCAAAATACAATTAAATTATTATGGGAAATGGAACATGCTCAATTGGTAACAATCCTAATCCCTTTCATATTATGGTTGTGAGGATATGAGGATGGGGATGGGTGGAATCTCTGGCCATTTGGCCATATTAGAAATTTGTGCTGAAGAGTTGTTTGGAAGACTTTGTTCTTTACAAATGAAATACACCTAAACCAAACTGTACATTGGCTGGACCAGAATTTATGAAGTATCCGGCACTAGGTTAAGACACAGTCATTGCCCTCAAAAAAATAAGCGTCCAGGAAATTAGAGTCCTGCTATCTATATGAGCAGACACATGTGGCAAGAGAGAAAACATGGAATGTTGTATGCAGTGAGAAGTAGACAATATTCAATGGTTGGTGGGCTCTATATTTCAAACCCCATTTTTAGATATCCATTGCCAGTCTGACAATTACCTTCTCAATTCTGAAGAGTTTTATTTGTATATTGGATCTTGGCTTTTATTTCTTGATATCTGTACTTAATCTTTCCAACCATATTTATATATCTCTATATCTTTCCCTTTGCATTATGCCAGAATTTCTGAAGATATCCACTTACATTATAGATTCTATTTTCTGTGGAGTCAATTTTGCTAGTCGTTATCTCCAATGTATATTTCAATTCTATTATTACATTTTTTATCTTGTAACCTTTTCATATAAAAACTTGGTTCCTTTTTATCTAATCCTACTTTTTTTTAGTACAGCATTGTTTTAGAGTAACATTAACAACAATTTTATGAATTTTATAGATGAGAGCAAAAATTTTCTAAAATTTTTATTTGAATTTAGGATGTGATTATATTTAGTTGGATTTTCTTTCTTTTGTTTCTAATTACGTGGAGAATTACCTTCTTTTTTAAGTAGAATAAAATGTTTCCTAGGCCCTGTATTATCAATTGTTTTATTTTATTTTTAAATATATATATTTTTATTTTTCATCTACAGTTGGCATATATATTATATTAGTTTCAGGTGTACAACATAGAGATTAGACATTTATATAACTTACAAAGTGATCACTTTGATAAGTCTAGTATCCATCTGACACCATACATAGTTATTAGGTATTATTGACTATATTCTCTATGCTATATTTTATATACTCAGGACTTATTTTGTAACTACCAAATCATATTTCTTAATACTTTCCATTTTTTTACCCATTCCTAACTCCCCTCCCATCTGACAACTATCAAAATATCCTCTATATATATGAGTTTTGTTTTGTTTTGTTTATTTTGTTTTTTTGATTCCACATGTAAGTGAAATCATATGGTATATGTCATTCTCTATCTGACTTATTCCACTCAACACAATATCCTCTAGGTTCATCTATATTGTTTCTGATGGCAAGATTTTATTATTTTTTTATGACTGGATAATAGTCTATTGTATATATGTACCACCTCTTCTTTATCCATTTATCCATTGATGAACACCCAATTTGGCTCCATATCTTGGCTTTTGTAAATAATGCTGCAATGAACATATGAACTCACATGTCCCTTCTAAGTAGTATTTTTTGTTTCTTTGGATAAATACCCAGAAGTGGGATTACAGAGTCCTTCTTTGTCTCTTGTTATAGCCTTTGTTTTAAAGTTTATTTTGTCTGGTATAGTATCACTACCCAGCTTTTTTATTTGTTTGTTTGTTTCCATTTTCATGAAAATTTTTTCATTCCTTTACTTTCAGTCTGTGTTTCTTTAGATCTGAAGTGAGTCTCTTGTAGGCAGCATATGTAAGAGTCTTGTTTTCTTTTATTCATTCAGTCATCCTATGTCTTTTGATTGGGGAATTTAAGCCATTTACATTTAAAGTAATTGTCAATGAATATGTAGTTACTGACTTTTTATTATTCATTTTTTTTCTTTTTCTTAATTTTCTTCTTCTTAAAGTAGTTCCTTTAACATTTCTTGCAATACTGGTTTGGTGGTGATAAACTTTTTTAGCTTTTACTGTCTTTAACTGTCCTTGAATATTTCATGCCAATCCCTTCTGTCCTGCAAAGTTTCTATTGAAAAATCAGCTGACAGTCTTATGGGAGCTCCCTTATAGGTAATTAAATGCTTTTCTCACTTTTAAGATTCTCTCTTTGTCTTTAAACTTTGGCATTTTAATTATGATGTGTCTTGGTGTGGGCCTCTTTGGGTTCATCTTTTTTGGGAATCTCTGCTCTCCCTGGGGTTATATGTCTATTTTCTTCACGAGTTTAGGGAAGTTCTCCATCATTATTTCTTCAAATAGGTTTTCAATTCCTTGCTCTCTGTACTCTCCTTTTTGTACCCTTATGATGTTAATTTTGGTATGCTTGATGTTGTCCCAGAGGCCCTTTAAATTATCTTCATTTTTTGTATTATTTTTTCTTTTAGCTATTCTGATTGGGGGTTTTCTGCTACCTTATTTTCTAAATCACTGATTTGATCCTCTGCTTTATTTAATCTACTGTTGATTCCTCTTAAGGTATTCTTCATTTCAGTTTCTGACTGATTATTGTTATTCAGTTATTGTTTCTGACTGGATCTTTTTATGTTTTTTTATCTCCAATTTTATGCTTTCTATCTCTTTATTAAAGTTCTCACTGAGTTCATCTACTCTTCCTTTAAGTTTATTGAGCATCCTTACAACAAGTGTTTTGAACTCTACATCTGGTAGACTACTTATCTCCATTTTGTTGAGTTCTTTTTCTGGAGCTTTGTTCTGTTCTTTTATATGGGACATGTTTCTTTGTCATCCTATTTTGGCTGCCTCCTTATTTTTGTTTCTGTGTATCAGGTAGGGCTGCTGTATCTTCGGTCTTAGTAGAGTGGCTTTATGTAGTAGGTATCCTGTGGGGCCAGTGGTGCAGTTTCCATGTTCTCCTGAGCTGTGTATTCCAGATATGTCCCTTGTATGGATTGTGTGTGCCCTTCTGTTGGGGTTGAGACTTGGTTGCTGTTTGTATGTCAGTGGGAGAGATTGACACTTAGGTTGATTGGTTGTGAGGACTGCCTGGTGAAAGGCTGACCTTACGAAGCAGGATTTGCTGTAACATGTCTCTAGTGCCTACCCCATCTGACCCATGGGTGTGTTATCTTCAGATGTAGCCCCTGATGGTGGTTAGGCTTAGTCCAAAGCCAGCACACAGGGTGTGCTGGCCCTGGGGGCTTTCTGAGAGTGACCCCACCACAGGCCAAGTTCAGCTGCAGCCTGTGCTCTGCCCTGGGCCACCTAGTATAAACCACCAAGCAATCTACATATAACTGCCATCTACACTGGGCTTGGAAGTGCCTTGAGAGGCCAAGCATCAAACCAAGGACAGCTGTTGTTAGTAATGAGCTTGGGGCTACTCAGTAAGTGGTATGGGGCATGCCAAGGATGGATGCTGCTTGTTTAGGATTAATAATCCTTTGAGAGATTTTAGAAAAGTTCGCAGCATGAACCAAGACAGGCCATTTGCATGGAAAAACCACTGAGAGGAGCTGAGGGTGGGCCAGCAAGTTGAGTGGAGCAAAGTCTCATGGAATTAATATGGCGGGGTGACCAGTGTTCGCCAGGATGATGGAGACTTAGATATGGTGGTCACCTGCATCTGCACACTGTTTGGTGGAATGGCCCAACAAAGGACCAGTGGCCTCTGCCATCACTTCAGTCTGGGGAAAGCTGCCCCTCTAGCTCTCACCCTGAAGCCAGACAATTAGTTTTTCCTCCGTATATCTGTGGTGACTTTTGAGCTGATGCTCAAGCCCTGGCACTCAGAACAAGTGAGTTCATCAGTGGGTAAGTTCATGCACCAACCCTGTAAGAGAAATGTCTGGAATTTCTGCAACCCTCTATCTAACTCAGCAACAATCTTTGCTGATTTTCACATCCAGGTTTTGTGGGAACTTTTCTTCCAGGCACTGGAACCCTGGGCTGGAGAGGCTGGTGTTGGCCTGAGACCCATTTTTCTTCAAGGGGGACCTCCAGAGCCAAGATATCCTCTTGATTTTTAACCACCACACGCGGATGTCTGACCAGCTTCTTTTACATCTCTGCCTCTCCCACCAGTCTCGAGGTGGCTTCTTCCATATGTCCTTAGTTGTAGGACTTCTGTTCAGGTAGATTTCAGGCAATTTTCAATGACAGCTGTTCTGTAGTTTAGTGGTAATTTTGATGTGATCTTGAGAGTAAGCAAGCACAGCATTTACCTAGTCCACTATCTTGACCAGAAATGCATCTCAATTGTTTCATTTCCAGTTATACTCATCCCATGTTTGTGACAGGAATTTGATCACTCTCATTCACTTTGATTATCCACTTGGAAACTGAGAGAATTTTGTTTTCAGCTATAAAGCCAGATGCTTATTTGATTTGCATCACCCTGAACTGCAAATTAATTTCCCTGTAAGACTTAATTTCTCATAGATCTGCTGAACCAAATTGGAAACATTTGCTCTTCAGCTATTTTATTCTTTCGCTCGTTGGAATGCCTGGGTGATAATGGTGTTAAAGAGAAGAGGGAGAAAAAGAGGAAGGGGAGGAAATAATTTAGGCTACTTTATCAGGTACTTTCCTAAGATTTTTACATTACTCATCTTCATAAGTAACTCTATTAAAAACTCTATAAGAGAACTATTATTGTTAATACATATTACTTATAAGAAAACTAATATTTGGCTAAATTAAGTAACTCAAAATCTTTCCACAAGTAGTAAGAAGAGGTAGAAATCCACCCTAGATCTGTCTGATTTCAAAGTCTATGCTCTTGACTATCATACAATGATCTATTCCATAGAAGCTGTTTCTTGATCAGGTTGGTTCATGGCAATTTACACCTGTGCTCTGTCCTCACATAGCATGCTTTGTCTTAGAGGGCATTTCAGGGTGCTTTGGTCCATTATTCACCCTCCCCATTGCTTTCAACCACTCATCATTTTGCACATGGAACTCTATATAAAAAGAGATTGGAGAAGGAATTGGGTGGATAATGCTTCCCCCAAAAGATAGTCTCCATATAATAAAGGAGATGTGAATGGCTCTTGTCATACTGTAGCTTTGTGCTGTAAGCTAGAGACAGAGAGTGGTGGTGGCTCTAATCTCTTTCCACCTACTTTCAAATTGTGCTATTCCTTTCAGTTTATGCATGCTTTGGCTATGATTGTGTTTCTTAACCCACACATATCTATGATGTAAAAATGAAAAATTCTTCCTGCTACACTATGCTGGACTCTCCTCCTTGGTTTATTGTGCTATCTTATTCTCATGTTTAGTTTATCATGATACCATGTTTCCCTTTTTTTGTCAAGTTATTGTACATTTTTAAAGGGAATTTGAGAAAAGGTTGAATCGAACACTTTAGCTACCTATTATTTTGATGCTAAACCTCCACTCTCTTCTCAATGTTTGTTTTTGTAATATCCTAGGCAGTAAAAAACATTAAGAATTACTATCTTTCATACTATAGTTGTATTGATATTAATTCTAATTAACAAATATTTATGAAGTACTAGAAATGTGCAAAGTGCAATGCTTAGCAATTTGACGATATAGATATAGAAAAATCATAATTCTTATTTTTGAGTGCCTACGAGGAAAGACATATGTGTCTACAGTTCAGTGTCTTTTTTATATCCCTGTTGACACTCTCCCTATTGTAACAAAGTGTTAACGAAGGCCAGAAAAGAAAGGATTTATTTTCTATAGGTTACTGAAAAAGGATTTCCAAGAGATCTTAGGTTGAATTCTCCCAGAAACAGTTATCAAAAAAAGTATTTGAGCACAAGTTTTACTTGGGAGGTGATTCCATGAAGCCAAACAGGGTGCTAAGAAGGTCACTGTTATGGGAAATTTGGGCTCAATTCCACTGGGATATGAAAGGTGAACACATCTCCATGCTGTCCTACTTGAGAGGGAAGGAAGATAAGGTATTTATTTACCAAATCCTGTTCATCATTGTTTGAGGGCTCTGCACAGAGATGTCAACTTTCCAATATTTCTGAGCTGTCCAGCATATGAGATGAGTCTAGTGAAAGGCCTCAGAAAAAGAGTTATAAACTTGAATGGTGCATGGAGACAGGATTTGGCTGAGGCACACATAGCATCTGCTTAACTGGAGGAGGTGGCATTTAAGTTGAACCTTAGATGATGAGAGAGTTTCTCAGCAAGTCGTGATATGGGGGTAAGCATTTTAACACGTAAGAGTAAGAAGGGCTAAGGCAGACTTTCTGTGGTCCATGGCAAATATAATAAAGCACTAAAATTTGAAAATGATTCACATTTTAAAATTAGAGAAAATTCAAGGTTATCCCTATAAATATTCATTTTCACTCCCTTGCTTTGAGTGGGAGAGAACTTAGCTTCTAAAAGTTTGCTCAGAGGAAATCATGCCTCACTTACAGCCTGTTTCCTCTAGTTAATATCTGGGTTGCTTAGACTTATTATACTTGTTTACTTCTTTGCAGAATTTTAGAGTTTTGTCGAAATCTGGACATGGTCGTGTGAGTTATGTTGTATATGGGGATGTCATTCTTTATACACATCACATTGGGGAAAATGTTAAGAACTACTGATACAAGGCTTGGAAACATGACAGATGAATTTAAAGTACATAGGTTGTAGTGTGTGGGGATAGGGGCTGAGGATAGATAAGGAAGTGATGTACATGGCTTCATAATAACTGGTTATTTATTAATAAATATATATTAACAATAAATATAATATATAAATTGCACATATTATATATTATATTATGTATTTTTTTCTAACTTAATATTGAACACGTGTTTCCAGGCTTAAACTTAACATCTCTAAGATAACGAAAAGGAGTTATACATCATAGGAGTGACGATAGGTCATTTGCATTTTCCTTTCACTTGCATGTAAGAGTGATGAGAAATATCAAATCTTATCATCGATTTCACAAGATGCAATTGCACCCCTCAAATGAAACCCATGTGAGATTTCATTTTAACCTTAGAAAATATTGAAATTTTTGGCAAGGTTATTTAGTAGGCTGGGAGCCTGCATCAAAATTTGCACCTGTTTGAAAATGCTTCATTCTGGATAGACAGCTGTCACCTCTGATAATACACTCCTGTGACCACCTGAACCTTTGGAAACATAAGTAACAGTAACACAACATATCTGCAGTTCTTAGCCTAAATTTCCCATGGGGCACAAGGCTGTCAACTGTGAACAGGTGAAACTTATTTAAAACATCTTTATTTCTGCTTTGAAGAACTTGGAATAGAGTATTTCCTCTCATATGAGTACATGGAATACTGAGTATATAGAGTACTTATGTAGGAGTTAATCTTGGCTACACAGATTGTCACTGAAGTAGAAATTACATTCTTCTTAGGGAAGTTAATGAAACCCTGGAAGTGCACAGAAATTTTGTTCGGAGAGAAAAACAAAAGGATAAATGAGTCTTGTTTGAAATATAATATGAAAGATGAGGGATAGTACTTAATACTCCAGGATTTGTATCTTCTACTTTCAAAGTTCAGCTTCTTCCAGGATAAGAGGAAGTTTCATATAATTTCTGCTCCAATTGTCCAGCCCACAGTGTGGCCACCTTATCCTGCCCTCCCCCGCATGGTGACTCTGTGGCAGCTGGTTCAACATCTGGTCTCCTGAGCTCTATTATCTTAGGGCTGTTTCTTCATTATGAAAGCCGGTGGCTAGTTTGTAGTGGGGCCCACCACACTTCCTTTTGATATGCTGTACTTCTGTTTGTCACTATATCACCACACAAGGAAAGAGGGGTGGAATACATTTTGCTGAAGGACTGGGGGTGAAGGCAATTTAAGATGGGGAAAACTTAAAATTCAGTGCTATTGCCATGAATTTTTCCACAGCTTTTTTTTTGAGATAAACTTGTAAGTTGTACCTCTCACAAAGAAGTTGCCAAGTCTATTCCTTTTCCTGACCTGTTTTCCCCCATTCATGCTCTCAAAAGGAGAAAGGGAAGTGTTTTCTTATTTCCTCTCGAATTGTTAAGTTCTCTCCTTTTCATTTGAATTGTTATTTCCCATTAACATTCAAAGAATGTTGAAGTTCTCTCATTCTTTATTTCCTCCTCCCCAATTATTCAGCATTGGAGCTCTTGGGAATAGTAAATATGCCTCTTGTTGAGCTTTTTGCTTTTTATCAGATACTATATCAGTAGAGATACTTGAGATTACTACTTTATTAACCAATGACCTTAATTTCCTCCACCAATCACCCTGCTTTTGAGGAGGCTGGGACAGGGAGAGGAGATTAATTGTTATTTTTAAAAATATAACATAAGGCTTTACTGGAGTGATTTTGAGAGATGTAGTTTTGCTGAACTTTAAACAATCAGTGAACTCCACTGTGGAAACTGATCCTAGATTCCTACACTCCTCATACTATTTCCCTTACCCCCTGGTATAAATTCTGTGGTGGCCCTTTATCTTGCTGGCTTAGGCTTATCTATTCATTGGCTAAAGACCATAGCTTATTTTTAACTTCCTCCAGAGCCCAGTTTTGAGAATGGCACATAATGCCTAATAAATAGATACAACAAATACATAATAAATAGATGCCACCCACCCCCTGGAAGAGTCCCCTTTACAAATTCTAGAACAATGAAATTTTTATTTGAAAAACTTTCAGAAACCTATTCTAATGTTCACTACTGGAGAGAAAGGAGATGGAAAGAGGAAGATTAATATTTGTGGAATATCAACTCTGTATCAGAGACTAAGTATAATGCATCTTGCTTTGTTTATTATTTAAAACAGTTTTACTAGATAAGAACTGTTAAATTTCCATTTTATCAATGGAGAAATTGGAATACATAAAGTTAAGAAATTTGCAGGTCATAAGTTATTATGGGGCAGAACTGAGATACAAACTTAAGACTGTCTTCAAGCCTCAGGAACTTTCCAGCTTACTTCCTGTTAATCATTTCCTAGTAAAGAGAGAAACTAGTCAGTTCCACATCACATAATGAGATTAATTTTTTTAAAGCTTCTCAAATCTCCACAGTCATTCCCTTTCATGTAATATTAGAGTCCATACTACTCGGCCTGAATAGCAAGGCAGTATGCTCAGTGGTAAACAACTTCTGTGAGCCTCTGTGTGTCAGTACCAATGGGGACTCTATAATTTCTTACTTCATGAAATCATTCTCTAAAATGGGCATAATAGTAGTGTCTTAGTCAGTTTGAGCTGCTATAAGAAAATACCATAAACTGGGTAGTTGATCAACAACAGAAATTTATTTCTCACAGTTCTAGAGGCTAGAAGTACAAGATCAAGGCACCAGCATGGTCAGGTTCTGGTTAGGTCCCTGTTATTGGTTGTAGGCTTCCAAATACTGGCAGGCTGAAATGAGCACTAGCTATCTCTCTAGCCTCTTCTTATAACAGCATTAATTTCATTCATGAAGGCTTTACCTTCATGATCAGAAAACTTATTAAAGGTCCCGCCTTCAAACAAATGAATTTGGGAGGCGGAAGACAAACATTCAGTCCATTGAAAATAGTATCCACCTTACAGAATTTGATTTGAAGATTAAATAATATAATACATTTAAAGTGCTCAACACAGTACACAGCAAGGGCTTGATTACTGTAAGCTAGTACTACTATGTGTTGCTGTTGTTATTTTTTAAAGATTTTCAAAATTGAGGTATAATTGACATATAACATTAATTTCAGGCATACAGTATAATGATTTGATATTTGTCTACATTGTGAAATGATCATCATGGTAAATCTAGTTAACATCTATCATTCCACATAGTTACAAATTTTTATTGTTGTTGTTGTTCATAGAACTTTACAATTCCCTCCCTTTCTTTCTTTCTTTTTTTTTTTCTCAAAAAGTTCTCCAAAGCACAAACATGCCTTCAACCAGGCTGGGCTTGCCATACTTTGACAAATGCTATGAATATCCATGCCTTTATTGTTTTGCTTGAACTAACATCTCTTCCTTTCCATCTGCTCATGCAAATCTGATCAATTCTCTCTTTCTCAAGCAAAGCTGGTCACTCTAAATAGCTATCCTATGCATGTCAGTCAGCTTCTTTCCCAAACAATTTTGTGACAGATCACCCAAATTGAAAAGTGACCATGGCAACAAGAATGGGAGTTAGGCATGGGCTCAACAATACTGACTTTGCCTCACTCAGGCTTGTCTGGCTACCAACACTATAGATTGGCTTGTCTTCCACACAAGAAACAATCTTGAGCCCTAATATGACATCATTCTCTTGAAATGGAGGGGGGCAGGCAGGAGAGTGTAGGAGAATGATTACATTCAACCTTTTCCATTGTGGAAGAAACAGCAATTTGTCCTTACTGAAATATATATATGTATACTGAACATAGATTGGAATCCTTGCCCATGATATGATTGCCAGTACCACCACTCATAGATTTATAGAATGATTTATATATTTATTCACTATCATAATATTTCACATAACATTGCTTCTCATCAAATATATAATTTTTTGGGAAAAAAATGTGACTTGCCTCATGGCCATGAAACATATTGTCCCTACTAGGTGCTCCATTATTGAAAAAGCAGTTAGTCTCATAGAATGTTGAAATAGCCTACTGAAGTTACAGGTATAGTGCCTGTTATAGTTGGAGGTTATATCTCTGAGGTTGGAAATTCCTCAAGGATGTGACCTATGCTTTAACCCAATGACCAATATTGGCACCATTTCCTTACCCAAAATGCACAGGTTTTTTTTTTTTTTCATTAGTTTTAAGTATACGGTAAATTGGTCAGCCATTTATATAGTTTGTGAAATTATCCCCCTGATTATTCTATCACCCATCTGGCTCTACACATAGCCATTACATTACTGCTAACTATATTCCCTATGCCGTGTTCCCCATCCCCATGACCATCTCCCAACTACTAATTTACCAAAATGCACAGGTTTTGAAACTAAAGGGTTAAGTTGAAAGTGACTTTTCTCACTATTCCACCTAATAATCTATTGATCTAATTTTGCTAAAAATCTCTGAAACTTTGGGTTCTACTGGTTAACAGGTATTGGTTCCCAAAGAAGGAATGTTTCTGCCAGGGGACACAAATAATATTCCTATTGAATGGAAAGTTGGGACTGCTACTTGATCTTGTTGGATTCCTCAGGCCACTAAATCTACTACAGGCAAAAATGGAGCGTATTCTACTAGACAGGCTGTTTAGTCTTGATTAACAAGGAAACTGGGTTACTGTATATAATGGGGGCAGAGAGGGCTTTGACTAGAACACAGGGGATTCCATGGACCTCCATTTCCAGTCATAAAAGTTAATTGAAAACTACTCAATTAATGCTCAGATTCCTTACAATGAAGATTTGGATTATCCAACCAGCTAAAAAAAAAATGACCAGCTGAGGTGAAGGTTAAGGATAAAGGAACATAGAATAGTAGTGAGCAAAGAAATTTCTGCTCTTCTTCTACTATTTTAGAAAAAAAATGTTGGTAATAGTTAACTTTTACAATTTAGTCTTAAGATATTAAATATAACAATGGGCTTTTTACATACCCAGAAGAGAAATTAACAACACCAGAAAGGGATACAGTGACTAATACAACCCTGTTTTTTCCCCTTTGGGGGAGAATAAAGACTTTGAAAAGCTACCAAGGAATTCAGACTGCAACACACATGTCCAGGCCCAGATGAATGCTCACAAAAGACCTGAGATAATCTGAGGTTGGCATCTCTCACTGATCTTTGGGATCTGCGAAACACAATGTAAATACTAAGGCAGAGTGGTAGTGACCTGGTTTAGTGTTAAAGGAGTGCCCCAGCACAGAGCCAATCTTCAAAGTAGATTTTTTTTCCTTTTTGTCCCCAAGTGTTTAATGAAGTCTCTGGCAGATAACTGACTGTTGAGATAACAACACAGAGATTTCAGTGACCACATGCAACAAAGCCTTTGCAAAAATTATTTGGAAACATCATCAAACAAATAAATGACTGCAACACTCAGCAATAAACAATAGCAAACCCTGGGGATAGAAGAATCTGATTTCCAGAGTCACCTTTTTATAATATTCAACATTTCTAGTTTTCAGCAGAAAATGACAAGGCATACATAGAAACAGGAAATATGACACATTCACAGGAAAAGATGAAATTGACGGAAATGGCCTCTGAGAAAGCACATACTTTGGATTTACTAGACGAAAATTTTAAATTAACAGTCTTAAATATGCTCAAAGAGCTAAAGGAAACCATGGACAAGAATCAAAGGAAAAAAGGAGAACGATGTATGAACAAATGGAGAATATCAAAAAGAGATAAATTACACACACACAAAAAGAGAAATTCTAGAGGTATAATGGTTGAAATGAAAAAAAAGAAAGACATTAAATAAATTTACAAACTACAT
Source organism: Pteropus vampyrus (assembly GCF_000151845.1). Lineage (NCBI taxonomy): Eukaryota > Metazoa > Chordata > Mammalia > Chiroptera > Pteropodidae > Pteropus > Pteropus vampyrus. The sequence goes on from NW_011889185.1 coordinate 2,650,595, forward strand.
GAAAAAAAATCACCCTCTGAGCCCCCAGAAGGAATAGACCCTGCTGACATCTTGACTTCTGACCTCCTGCACTTTAAGAAAATAAATTTGTGTTATTTTAAGCCACTACGTTTGCAGTAACTTTTTATAGAAGCAATAGGAAATGATGCCTTTAAACTAGTACCAAGTATTGAATTTCTATCTTCTTGAAATACCTAGAGCAGTGAATATATAAAAGCTATAATATATAAAGCAAGTCTGTAGTCCTCCACTGTCTTAGTCTGGGTTCCTCCAGAAGCTGACCCTGAGATAAAGATTTGGTTGTGGTATTTCCTAAAAAACATTGGTGAGGGAGTAGGGAAATGAGACAAGAAAGGAAAGATGATCAGGACCAATGCGTGATGTCAAGTGAGTTATCACTGTGGAAAATTTAAATCTTATCTTATTGGGGAATTCTGGGGCCAATATAGAACATACATCTCAGAGTTATTCTACCTGAGGGGCAAGGAAGCTGGAGAATTTATACATCGACTGCCATCAGTCCTTAGTTGAGAGCTAGATTAACTTGCTGACACTTCTGGCCTGCCATGTGTGGAGGCAGAGCAAGCGCTGGTGGTTAGAAAAAGCTCTCAGATCAAGAGATGCAGATCCTGGCATTGAAAGTTGAGCTGGCATGCACCGAAATGGTAAGAGCTAGGGAATGGAGGTAGGGCATCAACAACCTCAGCTAAACTCACAAACTCTGCTATAGCAAATCCAGTCCCAGTTTATCACCTTCCTATTAACCAAGACACACATGTTATATGCACCACTCCTAAGCAAAGCAGTGCTTTGAGGAAATAATGCATACATTTTGTCTCTTTGTTGATCTGCCGGTTTCTGAGAGTAAGGACCATGGCTTACTTTCCTTTTATATTTGTTACAATACTTAGCAACATGTTAAGCATATTATAGCCACTCAATATATATTGTTGAATTGATTACCATAATTATATAAGATCTATTTCTTACCCTTGAGTTTTCTCCCTGCTTCTTTTTTTCAATAAAATTTTCCCACATTTTCCTTAATTAAAATATTTTAATTACACATTAATAAGTGACCATCATAACTAGGGAAATAGTCTAAAGATTTTCTTTTTAATGTATCTCCCTACTACTGCCATGTTTACCTTTTGAGGTAAGTAGTGTTAATACTGTGCTATTAACTTTCTACAGTTTTTTCCATTTCCTTATAGATATATATAAACTTGTACACATGCTATGTTTTTGTATTTATGAAACATTATTATGCATATTACATTGCCACTTGCCAATTTACTTGATAATATGTCATAGCACCCTGAGGTCAAAATAGATCTAGTTCATTTTTTAATAGTTGCAGAATATTATAATTTATTCAACCATTACTTTATTGATGGACATTCAATTTGCTTGCAGTTTTTGCCTCCTCCAACAATGTTGTAATAAACGACCTAACAAAAATATTCACATATATTCTTCGAAATGGTATTATTACTATGTCAAAGGGTATGCACACTTGAAATTTTTGTAAATGTTGCCAGATTATCTGCCATCTCTTATCCATGTTGAAAGTTCTCAGTTCCCTCAAATATTCTTTATTTTATTTATGTGCAATAAGATTTGCCTAACCAGCATTAATATATACTTGATTATGACTGATAAACTGGCATGATGCTGCTAGAAATCAGTTGCATTTATCAATCATCATGAGGATTTTCCACTGAAGGTGTAAGAAAGGTATTTCTGCCTGTCCTGGGAAAGAAGAATGTGGCAGAAGCTGAAGCAGAATGAGTACGTACTGCTTTTGCCCAAGCAAGGAAATATGATGCACTTTTGGAAAACAGGACATTTCTCCACTTCTAAATGCAACACTGTGTGGTTTCATTGAGGGCAGCAGACATAAGCCAGAAGAATTGGCCAAAAATAAAAAATAAAAAAAAAGAAGATATAGTTCATTTAAAACATCCTAGGAGATTAGCAGAAATAATGGGGTTGTACTTTGAAAGGTTATTAGTGGGTAGCAAGAGTCAGTAAAACAAGTATTGTAATTGAAGTAACATCTCTCCTCTCTCTCTATTTGTACCTATTGGCAACAAGATGTGGGGAAACTTACATTACATATATTGGACTTGATTCTCAAATTGGTCTAATAATTCAGATCACTTTGAATAGACCCACTTCCTGAAATAGCAAATTATTTTTCTTTATGGATATATTTTTTTACTGTGAAAGTATTTTAGAGTTTAAAAATATAGTGACAAGATGATTAAACACCTTATTAATATAGTTGTAAACTTTTCAATGGAAGATTATGCTTTATATTGTTTTCAAATGAGTTTCCCAAATAATAAGCAAAACTTTCCCCTTTACAGGAAATTCTCACTTCAAAGCTCAAAATAAAGACTTTGTTAAAAAGAAATATTCAACAAAGAAATAATGTTAATGGGTATACCTAAGGACAATTTACTGGAGCAAAGAGGTATATGTATTTTATGTACTATGTGAGCTTTGCCAATTTTCTTGCTTTCCTGAAAATTTCATTTTCAAAACGTCAGTGCTCTATCATTCGACAGCTTGCTGCTTCTGAAACTCTAAATTTCTGGTGTGTAGTTAATGTATGTACATTTAGAAAGCACAAGATCTGAATTCACATGTATGTAACTCTTAAATTACATGCTGCTGTCAAGTATTGACTTTTATGGTTGATAGCTTTAATATTACTATTTGTGTCTCTATAAATTATTTTTGAAAGAACCAGAAAAGAGGGAAATCAAGTTTTATTAATAGATATACTAAGCATAATACTCAAGACATAATTGACATAAATATCAATAGCATGATTTTAATAACATTGAACATTTTAGTGTCACAGGGAAATGTCTTCTAAATGCAGAATGTAAGTGGTGCAGTGAATCAGGGGCAGGTTCTCAGGAGGAAATACCTGACTTGAATCTATGAACAGAATAGAAGAGTCTGAAAACCATTAGAAATAGCAATGAAAATAGACACAAAGCTTTACATTTAACATAAACTTGAATTTCACAACCCCAATTAATAAATTGGCCACAATGAGATCACCAAGATTTCTACAACTATGCAAACAATAAGAATTTGTTATTTTCCTTAAATGTTGTATAAACAGTGTGTGTTGCATGTATGTGTGTGTGTGTGTGTGTGTGTGTGCACGCGTGTGTGCGTGTGTGTTGAACGGGAAAGGGTGTGCTTGATTGAAGAGACAATTACTTCAGAGAATTTCCTTCCGAGAAGAATTTCAGATTTTAGAGATATTTGGCTTCTCTTCAGGCTTGAGTCCTGGCTTTTCATAGTGGCAGGTGTGTGGAAAGAGGGAGTCTTTGACAGAGTTTGTTGGAGGGTGTAGAAGAGGCCGATATAATGCAGATGTGACAAGGGCAGAAGATCTCTTCATGGAATTCATAGCTAACCAAGTTTGCAAAAGCACAAGCAGAGTAAGGCCTGAAGCCAGAACCCCACACAATATTCAACCTCTGTCATTTGACTCATGAAAAAAGGACCATTGAACAAACCAAGACTAAAGGTGAGGTAGGGAAAATTGGTCTTTACCACTTCCCATTCTATTCCTTCTCTTCCTTTCTAAATTCAAGCTTGCTGGCCTCAACCTACCTTCCAATTACTCAGACTCCTTGGCGAGTTGATTCCTACCTGGATGTATTCTTCTTGGCCAAAACCAAGTTGGATTGGATGATTTCACCCCCAGCCCTCATTTCATTTTACCTTAAAAACACCTTAGCCTTCCTGAAGTTCATCCCCTCAGAGCTTTACTCTTTATAAATAAAGTTATCTGGGCCTTTGGCTCAATATGATATCCCTTATCTAATATACCCACATTCTAACAGAATTTCTCAGAGACTCAAGTAAAGAATAGGTTCAAATTGTGGTCTTTTTGGTTGAATGGGTTGATTGGAGAACGATTTTGCGTATCAGAGATTTCTTGGTTTTTCTTAAACCACACCATGTAGATAGCACCTATATTGCCCACACATAAGCCTATCTCCAAATGGGTTTCCTTGTCCAAATGGGTTTCCCTTGCTGTGTTGCCCATTGTCACATACTTAGAGTGATGCCCAGTATGCTGTACTCAGCTTATGTTACCTCTCATCCCATTAGGTCCCTCCTGTCCCTCTGGGCCTTGCCACCTCTCTTGCTTGCTAATAGAAGTGGCCCGAAAGAAGTCCCGTGATTTTTCCATGGTCTTTGACAGGCTTGCTTCCCCTCCAACCATAGTCAGAGAGGCCCCAAAATGCAGTACTGACTGATAAAAAGAGACCATCATGCCTGCACACCTGTTGGACTAGGCCCAGAGAGAACCTACTTTCTCAGGAATTTCCCAGAAGGCCCAGGTAATTCAATCAAGAAGTTTAGGTAAGCTAATATCTTATAAACCAAGAAAAGACTAGAGATGGGAAGAAGACATTTCTCTCCCCTTGTCCCCCAACAAGACATAGTATTCCCATGCAGCCTCTCTGGACAGATTCTATGTGAATAAGTTATGTTTTGCTTTGAGGCTGTGGCCAGCCTAGTAGTGCACCACCTTGTATTTGCTCTTATTCATTCCCTGCCTCACTTCCATTTTTTCCTTCTTTCTTGCTTCCCTGGGATTACACAACACAATAAATGGTTAAAGTGTAACCTTCTACTATTGGTTCTGATTTCTAAGGAATCAGGGCTAAAATACACAGTAAACATTGATTATCGACAATGATCAAGGTGTATATATATATATTCTCCTAACTATAAGCCATATTTGGTCTTGTTAAAGTCACCCAAGGATTATGTAATACAAGGAGTGCCACATGATGTGGAAAGGAGTGAAGGAGATAAAGGTGGCAGGAATGTCTGAAACTTTGAAATGCAATGGCCCAAAAGTATGAAAAAGTTCATATAAAGGAAATGTGTTCAAATTTTCCTGCTACAGTCATAAGTGTCACTTGTGCCTCACACACAATATGGGAAAAGAATAGAAGCAAGGAGATTGTAAGCAAATCTGAGGGTAGTTCTTCATTCCAGAGTTTGACTCTGTGGACATCTTGACTTGTTGGCTTGGCCAAGGCTCTCAGAGATGAGTCTACCTGGGGGTGCCTAGAAATTCTTGGAGAGTAGAACATTGCTAAAGTTCTCTTCTTGGCATGCTCTCAGGCCAAGTAAAGCTTATATGTATACATCCTTGATCACTGATCTGTAAAATAAAGAATCTACCTATAAATGTGGTTCTTAAAATGCTTTCCACTTTACGAATGATTTCTTATTACATTTTTAGCAATTGAAAGACTTGGAATGACCACATATATAACAGAATAAGTGTCTACACTAGTCCATGTATGAAATTAGAGGCTGAGAGCAGACAAGTGTCCTTGAAATGAAATTAAGGAGAAATGTAGTAATTGTTTTTAATAAGGTCACATTGAAAAGGAATGACAGGATAAATTGGAACATTTTATCCTGTAAGAATTAAGGTTACATTACTAAAAAAAATCTGTCCAGATAATCTCAGACTCTGAAAAAAAATAATGGTGAATGGACATAATTATTTGAGCTGAGATGCAGAAAATATAGTTAACATATTTAAGGATACATCATTTTTGCCCAAGGTATTTGAACAGAAGTGCTGACAAAGATCAATTTAATATTAGATGGCATTATTTTAGGAGAATAAGAATAATTTTTTAAAGATTATTTTTACTTAGGAAAAAATTTGCTTAAATAAACCAATCACAAGATAGTATTTAAATGTGGGTCAGTGGATAAAATAAATTTAATTTTCAAATGTAAATAAAATCATAAGACTAAAAAATATTTGATAAAAATAGACTAAGTGTTCCTTCACCTAAAATTAAAGAAGAATAATATAAAGCAGTATGGAAACAGTCAGGAATAACAACATGTTTGCTTTACTGTCTTTAAAAATGCAGCACAGTTTCGATCAAGAAAGATGGTGAAGAAGGCAAATGCTGTGCTTGCCTCTTCTCAAAACCACATTAAAATAACAACTAAACTACAGAATAGCCATCACTGAGAGTCATCGAAATTGAGTTGAACCGAAGTCCTACAACTAGGGACACACTTCAAGACTGGTAGGAGGGGCAGAGATGCAAAACAGGCTGGTCCCACATCTGCATGTGGTGATTGAGAATTGGGAGAAATATCTTGGTTGTAGAGGTCCCTCTGGAGGAGCAAGGAGTCCCAGCCCCACACCAGGCTCCCCAGCCCAGGGTTCCAGTGCCAGTAAAAGAAGTCCCCACAACTTCTGGCTGTGAAAAGCAGTGGAGATTATGGCTGAGTGAGACAAAAGGTTGAGAAAGTCCCAGACACTCCTCTTAAAGTGCCCCACATGAACTTACTCAGTGACAGACTCACTTGCTGGGAGATCCAGCACTGGGGCAGAAACTCAAAAGGGGCCAGGAACAAACAGGGAAGAACTAGGTTGTCTAGTTTCATGGTGAGAGATTAAGGGGCAGCTTTCTCTCAAACACAAGTGCTGGCAGAGGGCATTGTTTCTTTGTTGACCTTCCCCCAACGCTGACTGCAGAACCAGGAGGCCACTATATCTGAGTCTCCAGCAACATAACTAATGCACTTATCCCATTACTCAAGACCTCTCCCAAATTGAGGACCCGCCCAAGCTGCTTCCAGTGGATTTGTCATACAACCTGTCTTGGCTCATGCTGTGGACTTTCCTAAAATCTTTCAAAGGTTCACTAAACTTAAAAAAGCATCACCTGGCTTTGGCATGTCCCATAAATCTTGCTGAGCATACTCAAGCCCAGCACTAGCGGCAGCCAGCCTCAGTTTGTGGCTCACCTCTGGAGGCATGTCTAAGCCCAGCATGAGTGGCAGCCATTGGCAGATTGCTTGGTGGCTCATGCCAGGTGACCCTGGGCAGGGTATAGGCTGCAGCTGAATTTGGCCATGGCAGGGCACCTCTCAGGTAGTCCTGGCCTGCACACCCAGTGCCCAGCTTTGGTCTGAGCAGGAACTCCACCTGAGGTCACATCTGAGGATGACATACTCAAAGGGCAAACAGGGAAAACACTAGAGCCTTGCTAAAGCAAATGCTGCTTCATAGGTTCAGCCCCTGCATAACAGTTCCTCCACTGAAGTCACTGGCCAGTCCTAACAACCAATCAGCCCAAGGGTCAATCCCTCCCATTGTTGCGCAAATAGCAACCAAGGCTCAACTACAACAAGAGGGCACACACAACCCATACAAGGGACGTACCTGGAGCGCACTGCTCAGGTGACTAGGGAAGACTGTGCTATTTGGTCCTACAGCATATCTACTACATAAGGCCACTCTACTATGACCAGGAGACATAGCAGCCCTACCTAATATATAGAAACAAATATATAGAAACAAATGAAAGAACAGAACAAAGTTCCAGAAAAAGAATTCAACGAAATGGAGACAAGCAATCTACCAGATGCAGAGGTTAAAACACTGGTTATGAGGATTCTCAATGAACTTCGGGGAAGAGTAGAACTAAGTGAGAACTTTAACAAAGAAATAGAAAACATAAAAGTAGAGATAGAAAACATAAAAAAGAACTAATCAGAAATGAAGAATATAATAATTAAAACGAGGAAAGCCTTTGGAGGAATTAACAGTAGATTAGATAAAGCAGGGGATTAAATCAGTGAGTTAGAAGATAAGATAGCATAAAACATCCAATCAGAACATCAATGATACCAGAGGGGAGGTGGGAGGGTGAGGAGGTAGGTAGACAGGGGGAAAAATTTAAATCCTTTCTTCAATTAAAAAAATTACTTACTTAATTAATTAAAGTTAAAAAGAAATAAATAGATAAATAAATAAATAAATAGATAGATAAATAAATAAATAAAAACACACAGAACATTAAAGTGGAAAAAAAAGAACATCAACAAGAAAAAAGAATCTGAAACAATGAGGATAATTTAAGGGTCCTCTGGGACAGTATCGAGTATACCAACATTCTCATCGTAGAGATATCTGAAGGAGAAGAGAGAGAGCAAGGAGTCGAAAACTTATTTGAAAAAAAAAAACTGACTGAATACCTCCCTAACCTCCTGAAGGAAAGAGACATACAAGCCCAGGAAGCATAGAGAGTCCCAAACAAGATAAACTGAAAGAGGCCCACACCAAGACATATCATATATAAAATGACAAAGGTTAAAGACAAAGAGAGAATCTTAAAAGTAGCAAGAGAAAACCAGTTATCTACCTATAAAGGACCTCCCATAAGACTGTTAGCTGATTTCTCAACAAACACTTTGCTGGACAGAAGGGAATGACAGAAAATATTCAAAGTGATGAAAAACCAGGACCTACTACTAAGATTACTCTAACCAGCAATGTTATTATATAGTATTGAAAGACAGATAAAGAGCTTCCAAAACAAGAAAAAGCTAAAGGAGTTCATCACCACCAAATCAACATTAGAGGAAATGTTAGAGAGACTTCTTTAAGAAGAAGAAGGAAAAAGAAAAACCGATAAAAAATGTGAATAATAAAATGGCAATAACTACAGATCTAGCAACAATTACTTTAATCGTAAATGTATTAAATGCTTCAATTAAAAGATAGGGTGGCTGAATGGATAAGAAAACAAGACCTTTACATATGCTGCCTACAAGAGACTCACTTCAGATTGAAAGACACACACAGACTGAGAGTAAAGGGATGAAAAAGATGTTTCATGAAAATGGAAACAAACAAACAAGCTGGTGTAGCAATACTTATACAAGACAAAATAGACTTTAAAACTCAGGTTATAACAGAAGACAAAGAAGGACCCAGTTATCCCACTTCTGGATATTTATCCAAAGAATCCCAAAACACTATTTTGAATGGACATGTGAATCCATATGTTCATTGCAGCATTATTTACAATAGCCAACATATGGAAGCCATCTGGGTGTTCATCAATGGATGAATGGATAAAGGAGAGGTGTTATATACATATGATGAAATATTATTCAGCCATAAAAATAATGAAATCTTGTCATCTGCAACAGCATAGAAGGACCTAGAGGATGTTTTGCTGAGTGGAGTAAGTCAGAGAAAGACAAATGCCATATGTAGACTCTAGAGAACTGGATAAACAAACAACAGAAACAAGCTCATAGATACAGAAAGCTTTTTGATGGTAGTCAGATTGAGGGGTGAGGGGATGGGCGAAGGAGGAGGGGATTAAGAGGGACAAATGGATAATTACAAAATAGTCATGGGGATATAGAGTATAGCATGGGGGATATAGTCAATATTATTGTAATAACTATGTATGGTGTCAGTTGGGTACTGGATTTATCTGGATGATCACTTCATAAGTTATATAAATGTCTAACCACTATGTTGTACACCGGAAATTAATATAATACTGTATGTCAACTATAATTTAAAAAATTAAAAAGTAACATTGATAATATATTTAAAAATGCAGTACATTTTAATAATCTTAATCTTTCAGGTGATTTAGATGAATTCGCTTTATATTATTTGAACGATGTTAAAATATGAAGATGATTAAACTAGAAAAAATAATCATAAAAATTCATCATTAAAGTTTCAGGAATTAAGAAAACTTATGCCGACCACTTTGTTAAGGTTTTCTATATAGTATTATCTAGTTGACTGCTCAAAAGAACTCTATAAAAAATGTTTTTTAATAATAGTCTTATAAATAAAACAGTTTTAAGAAAGTTACTTAACTTGCCCAAAGTCTTGCATCTTGTAAGTCAGAACTTGAACTGAGGTCTCTGAGACTGAAAAGCTTGGTTAAACAGTGGGACTAAGTCCTGTGCTGTTTCCAATCTGCTTGGTATGCAGAGCATCCCACAATGCTGGGTCAGACACATGTACAAGGTCTTCAGTTGTTTTGGGAGTAAATGTCTGCCAAAATTTGACAGTCTTTTTGCTTCACCAGCATTATTCTTCCTTTTTTTTTTTCACTATTGCAAATTTTTCTTTATGTTTATCAAAAGAGCTCTTTTGGATTTCATAGATATGGATTTTTATCATATGTCATTTTTTTTTTGTTATCTTCCCTTTTCACCCCATGACTCAGCCCCTGGTAACCACCATTCTTGTCTCTGTTACTGTGAGTTTGGCTTTCTTAAATTCCACACATAAGTGATATACAATATTTGTCTTTCTCTGTCTGATTATTTAATGTAGCATAATGCCCTCAAGTTTCATCCATTTGTCACAAATGGCAGGATTTTTTTTTTCTGGAGCCTGATTTATATATATAAATATATAAATACATATATATATGTACATACACACATATACGTATTTTATATATCTATATAGAGACATATATGTAGATAGATAGATATATAGATAGATGATAGATAAATAGATAGATAATAGATTAGATAGATAGTAGGTAGATGATAGATAGATGATAGATGATAGATAGATGATAGATGATAGATAGATAGATAGATAGATAGATAGATAGATAGATAGATAGACAGACAGATAGATAGATGATAGACAGATAGATAGATGATAGATAGATAGGTAAATAATCACATATTCTTTATCCATTTATCCAGTGAAGGGCATTTAGGTGGTTGTTTCCATATCTTGTCTATTGTGAACATGAGAATGGAGATATCTCTTTGATATCCTGTTTCCATTTCCTTTGGATATATACTCAGAAGTGAAATTTCTGAATCATATGGTAGTTCTATTTTTAATTTTTTGAGGAATCTCCATACTGTTTTCCATAGTGGCTGTATTTACATTCCCACCAACAAAGCATGAGGGATCTTTTTTCTCCGCATCCTCACCAACACTTGTTATTTCTTGTCTTTTTAATGATAACCATTCTAACAGGTATGAGGTGATATCTCATTCTAGTTTTGATTTGCATTTTCCTGATCATTAGTGGTGTTGACCACCTTTTTATGAACATGTTGGCCATTTGTATGTCTTCTTTGGGAAAATGTCTATTCTATTCCTTTGCCCACTTTAAAGTCAGCTTGTTTGATTTTTTGCTGTTGAGTTGTATGAGTTGTTTACACATTTTGTATATTAACCCCTTATCAGATATAATGTGTGAATATTTTTTCTATTTTGAAGGTTGCCTTCATTTCATTAATGGTTTCCTTTGTTGTGCAGAAGCTTTTTAGTTTGATATAGTTTGTTTGTTTATTTTTGTTTATTTTATTTTTGTGCAGAAGCTTTTTAGTTTGATATAGTTCATTTGTTTATTTTTGTTTATTTTATTTTATTTTTTTTTCATGTAAAGTTAAACAAATAATTGCCAAGGCTGATGTCAAGGAGCTTACCCTCTATGTTTTCTTCTAGGAGTTTTATGGTTTTATGTTTTATGTTGAAGTCTTTAATCCATTCGATTTTTGTGTATGGTATAAGAGGGGTTCAGTTTTGTTCATTTGCATGTGATTATCCAGTTTACCTAACACTATTGAAGAAATTTTCTTTCCCCATTATATATTCTTGGCTCTTTTTTCAAAAATTAATTGACCATAGATTCGTAGGTTTATATCTGGGCTCTCTATTCTGTTCCATTGATCTATGTGTCGGTTTTTATGCCAGTACCATACTGTATTGATTACTAGAGCTTTGTAATATAATTTGAAATCATGAGGTGTGAGGCCTCCAGTTTTGTTCTTTTTTCTTAAGATTGCTTTGGCTACTTAAAGTCTTTTGCGATTCCATATAAATTGGAATTATTAGTAGGATTATTTGTTTCTATTTCTGTGAAGAATGCCATTTGGATTTTGATAGAGATTGCATTGAATCTATAGATTGCTTTAGGTAGTATGGTCATTTTAACAATATTCATTCTTCTAATCCTTAAGTATGGACTATCTTTTTATTTCTTTATGTCTTCAATGTCTTCACCAATGGCAGTTTTTAGTATCCTTAGTTAAATTTAATACTATGAATTTTACTCTTTTTGATGCTATTATAAATAGGACTGTTTTCTTAATTTTTCTTTTTTATAATTTTGTGTCAGTGTACAGAAATGAAACTGATTTTCGTATATTAATTTTGTATCCTGCAACTTTATTGAATTCATTTATTAGTTATGACAGTTTTTGATGGAGTTTTCGATATATAATATCATGTCATCTGCAAATAAGGATAATTTTACTCCCTTCCTTCCAATTTAGGTATTTATATTTATTTTTCTAGCTCTGGCTTGGTCTTCCAGTACTATGTTGACTAAAGGTGGTAAGAATGGGCATCTTTGTCTTGTTCCTAATCTTAGAGAAAAATGTATCAGCTTTTTGCCCTTAATTATGGTATTAGCTGTGGGTTTGCCATATAGCTCCTTCAATATGATGAGATACCATCCTTCTATATTCAGTTTGTTGAGAGTTTTTATCAGAAAAAAAGATGTCAAATTATGTCAAATGCTTTTTCTGCATCTATTAAGATGATCATGTAATTTTTATCCTTCATTTTGGTAATGCGCTGTATCACACTGATTGATTTGTGGATTTTGAGCTATCTTTGCATCCCTGGAATAAAATCCCACTGGGTCATGGTGTATAGTACTTTGAATGTATTCTTGACTTTGGTTTGCTAATATTTCAGGCAAAACAATAGATGTTGGTGATGGAACTCTGAAAATGACTGAATATACTAAGCTCCTCATGGCAACATCTAGGGAATTATGGTTGGTTTTTTCTTTGCTCTATTTTGAAAAGTGTGTATTCTAGCCAAATTTAAGATGCATGATAGGACACCATGAAACATGTCACAAAAATTAGCACAGTGAAAACCAATTTCTCAAAAGCGTGAGATTTTTTAATGTTTAGCAGCCTTGGATTCCACGTTTGACAAAAATTTAGAATATATTAAATTCAGTGAATTATTTCCTGAATATAAAGTTTGTCCATTTTTAGAAAAAACTAATAAGACTAAATTTCTGACCTTTGGGGTCACCTCAAAAATTCACTGTATGGACTTTGGAATTAAACTTAGTTTGAATTCTAGCTCTGTCATTTGTAGACTAAGACCTGGAGGAAGTTATCCTCTGTTTCTTATTTTTCTCATCTCACTATAAGGGTTAAAAAGATAATACAAATTCGTTTTTATATTAGTTATTATTATTATTAAATCGTATTTCTACATTTGGTGCAGCAAACTTTATAATTTTAAGAGTAAATAGAATTTGTTCAACTTGTATATTTAAGATTCTTAAGTCAGTATATTATTTTAAGGAGTAAAAGACTTTTTAAAAATAATATATAGATGTATATTTTTTCATTTTCATTTTTTCTTAACTTTCTTATCATCCACCTTTGACTGCCATGAAAAGGAGGGACAGAGACAGAGACAGAGACAGGAAGAGAGGGAGGGAGAAAGAAAGGAAAGAAGGAAAAAAGAAAAGAAGGAAAGAAGGAAGGAAGAAGGAAAATAGGAAAGCAAAGAATGAAACAAAACAAAAATTGTTTTTTCATGTTTTCATAATTTTTGGAAATTTGTTTTGAGTTTTGAGTCCTCTGTGGTTTTTGAATTATGCTTGTAATTCAGCTGTTGCTATTAAAAAAAATGTGTAATTCAATATAAATTCAGGAAGGACATTACACGAAAAAATTTCCCCTTTGGTAAAACCAATACCAGGAACTCATATTGTTTGTCAGAATCTAAAGCTTCACTGGGAGCCACTAGAGAAATATGCAGCAGGAGGGAGCATCAAATGGAGCATCCTGCAATTCTTAGCAGTGAATCTCAATAGGACCACATTTCCATGATTCCAGCAGAAACTGCTGCCCAGCTGGTTGTCAGGGGAAGTGTAGACAGAGACTGTCATCCTTTCCACCACTCTTATTTGGTTTCCCAGTTCCAGAGCTTTCTGATAAAAAATTTTAAGCCATCCAAACTACACACAAGAATTATACAGGTTAACTGCCAGCACACTCTTTTTCTCCCATTTTCAGTAGTCTAAGTGCTGAAATGTTTTCAGAGAACTATCTGGTTTGTTACTTTGGGTCTTATTAAAAGTCTGTCATTTTTACTTTTAATGACAATTGTTAAATAGTACAAGATTGAGTAAATAAGTAAATTAGTAAAACAATAAATAAATAGTAAAAATGTTAGAACACTTTATAAATAACTAAAGTATTAATAAACATCTTTCTAATACTTTGAGCAGAAAATTATCTTAATCTTTCACTATTAAGAAAATGACATGAAAAATTATTTAATCACAAGATACACAATGTATAACACTAAAATCAATCCAGGGGTAATGTAATAGCTAAATATTCTATTGTGATATTAAAGCCATTATCCAAATTGGTTGCTGAAAAAGAAACTAAACAAAATAAGAGCTGTGGAACTACTAATAATATTTTGGTCTCACTAAAAGTTAGCTATAAGAATTCTCATCTAAAATTACAGGCATAATTCAAAAACCACAGAGGACTCAAAACTCAAAACAAAACTCAAAATGACGGTCATGAAATCTATCAACTTCTCTAATAGCAACTTACATTTATATGGTGACTTACACTTTGAAATACAATTTCACAGATGTTTTCTTAATATAATAATCCTTTGAAGTAAGTGGATATGCATCATTATTCCTGTTTTTCATATGAAAGTGTTGAGACTCAGAGAGAATCTGTAACATGGCTGTCAGACTTTTTATTTGGTTTTCCTGTCTTTAGGGTAGGTGTTTTTCTTTTATGTCTCTGCAGGTTATAGATGTTAATATGCATTATACAGTGGCCATTGGAAACTATCTCAAATTGCCTGAGGAGCTCAAATATTGACCTACATATATTTGTGTGTGTGTATTGTATATGAGACCTTGGTGCTTATGATGTGCTTGTCTGTGGCATTGGTGGCCCCTAATGAGCCGCTTGTTAAGCATGTCTTTGTGTGTTCTTTCATCTTGCATCTGGGCTGGACATGTGTTTGCATTAGCCAAAACAATACAGTGGAATTGCTGCTGTGCCAGTTCTAGACCTAAGTCTTAAGAAGTCCTGTCATCTGCTTTGTGCTCTCGGGAGCCTGTAATATCATAAAAGAAATCTGACTCTTCTGTTGGAGAGGCTACCTTCATAGAGAGATCATGTAGAGAGGCTCCTTGGAAAGGGAGAGGCTCTGAGCTCACATGGAGAGAGAGAGAAGGAGAAGCCAATCTACCTGTTGAATTCAGCCACAGTAGTGATCACTGGGAGGACTAATGGAAGAACTCCTGGCTGAACGTAGCCCAGATCACAGAATTGTGAAAGAAATAAAATGAATGTTGTTTTAAACTACTGTTTTGTAATGATTTGCTACACAGCAATAGATAACTGAAATAAACATCAAAGCAATGGGCTTCAGGTTTCATTACTCTTTCCAAGTCCACACTTATTAAATGAGCAAGTATTCCCCAATCCTGTATCACAAAGTCTTTATGATAGTTCTATGATTTCTGCATTGGACATTTTTCATTGTCATGGAAAAAGAAAAGCCTTCCAAGAGACACCAAAAAATTCATGAAATTGCCTTATTTTTTTATTAGAGTAATAATACTGTTAATTGATTGAACCAGAGACCAAGGCACAATGTGGCTGCCAAGATATAAAATGATATTTCATAAACTTGCAATTTCATTTCCCATCCATGAATACATTTCCATCCTATGAGGACTGCTGTGTATTTGGGTGCTTTCAATTCTGGAAATAGCATCTGGGAAAATATAGCAGCAGTTTGACTATGAAACCACAAGTTTGCAAATTAGAAAATTTTCAACACTGTTCATTAGTGAAATCAGTGAGACTTTTAAAGGACTAAGAAAATTTCTCAAAATATGAGAAAATGAAAATGATGAGATGAATTGGACTTTAGAAACTCAGGGGCGAATGTAAGGGAGACCCAGCACACTGAGCGTCTTTTTATATACCCCCAAACAGACTAAAGTCAGCCAACTCAATCACATCAACTGCTCTGCCTCCAGGTTATTTGCAACTTCTGAGCATTTGTAACATGCCCTTTTGGGTCATTTCTTGGTTTAATTTCCTTTCTCTTTATATTTAGAAATCTTCAGATATTGAGAGATTCTCTTCAGCCATGTGATTTTAAAGAAAGTTACTTTAAGAGGGTTAACATATTGTACATTTAAGCCTTAATGCAGAAAACAATTATCCACTAGAATGTAAGCTCCATGAGAAAAGTGATTTGTCTTTTTTTTCATTGATGAATTCCCAGTATCTTAAGCAGGATTTGAATTTTCTGACGACAAATAGCTTCATATAACCACATTGCCAAGATTGGTAAGAAAATATCCCAGACATTTAATACACACGCACGCGTGCGCATACACACACACACACACACACACACACACACACGCACACGAAAATAATTATGCTTTACATAATTAAAGTACATGATTTAGGGAAATGGGGAAAGGCCTGAATGGAAATATCATAAGATCTAGCTCTTCCAGCTCTTTCATCTCAGCTTTAATGACTGTGCTAATTCTTCTCGAGGCAGCTGATATTTGTTAAGAAACTAGCAAGGGTCAAAGAGAAACATAATATACTGACTCTGCCTTCAAGGAGCTAGAGTATATTTTGGGAAACAGTAATATGTGAGGGTTTTAACCATTCTGAGTCAGAGATTCAGAGGAGCTAAAGATGAAATCAATCTCTCCATTTGGAAAAATGGGCTCAAATGAAATATGCACATTGTTTTCCTCTCACTTATTTTTGGGCCAATTGGCAACAAGATTCCCTAGTCCTCATCTCTTTTTAGTCGCCAGAAATGCCTACAGTCTTAAAATATATCAACTACCCTATAGCAACTTACATTAAATGTTGTCTTACAGTTGCAAATAAAAATGAAAATTTCCGGATATTTTTTAACAAGATAATACTAAAAGGTAAGCAGAGCATGAACTATCATTCTTATTTTTAAGATGAATTAACTAATTGCAAGAGGTCTACACAATGTATGTAAAGTCAGGAGATAATGTACTCATAGATAAAAAGTTTGTTGATTTTGAGTAAAAATTCTCCAGAAATATAAATCTTATTCTGTCAAGTTATCCCAATTGAGAATCAGAGGAGACAGTTATGAAGGAGTAGAGGATTTTTACAAAAAAAAAAAATGAATATCCTGGAGTGTACTGAGGGTAACTCTTCTTGTGGAAAAAGAGGAGTCCTCATTTCAGAGGTCATGGAGTTGCTGAGATGTCATTAGGAATGAGTTGGTTCCTCACTCCATGTCCCATTTTTAAGAGGGACCTAAAAAGTACACAGAAACTGCCAACTCAAAGTAGAAAAAAAATGACAGGACTAACATGGTAGAAGGTTCATTTTCTTTCCAGTGTTGAAATAATTTATGTTTTCTAGTGTATAAGATACTATTAGGCTTACCACATCTGGATTATTTTCACTATGATGTATGCACACACATGCATGCATATTCATACACACATACACACGCACATGCGTATTCACATGTTATCATCCTAATCAACTCTATTTAGTGGACATATAACCTGAAAAGAGCACTGAGCCTTTTCTATTTTCATCTGTACCATACTGACTTGCTGAGAAGCTTTCAGCACCATGTTGAATAGCACTAGAATAATCTACACTATTTTGTAGAATTCTAAATTTCTTTATGCTTGAGTTATAGAGTATGTTTCTTATCTTCTTAAACCCCATAGCATCCTTCAGAAGTAATTGAATATGTATTTTTATAACAAATCTAAGGCATGGAGAAGATTAACAGAAAATTTATTTTGAGTTTCTAGTCACTAGTAAATGATTTAAACTCTTTGTGCCTCAGTTGTCTTTAGTAATTTGAGGATGATTAGAATAGAGTCTAATTGCTTCTTGATGGAAGCTTAACCATATAAGAAATTCCTTGATATTACTTCAACACACAAGAAACAAATTTACTATAATTATGGGATTGTCGTTATTTTTTTCCCAATGGTCCTATGGATTCAAATAAGAAATAATACATTGTATACCCTGTGTGTACTGATATTTTCTTCTCCTCCTTCCTCATGAGAGCTAAAAGAAAGATACAGTTAATCCAACCATGGCAATTAAATAAGCCTCTTCCATGGCTCAGGCCAGATATTTCTCATGCTTTGTCTAGCAGTCTCTAATTTTCTGTTTGATTTCCCACCACTTTAAAGGAAGATAGAGGATTATTTGGTGGAAATTAAACATGCAAAAATATTTTACCATCTGCTAGAATATTCTTGGATGTTATTCCTCCAGAAGCACCTATTATTAAAAATATTTATTGAACATCAACAATATATCAAATTCTGTTCAAAATAAGGCTGCCTCACAGTTATTACTCAAACAAGAATGAAAAAAAAAAACATTTATTGCATTTAAGAATGGGCAACAGTTAACTGTATCTTTAAATTCTGTTACAGTTTTTTATTTTTTATTTTTCAATTAGAGTTGACATTCAATATTATCTAAGTTTCAGGAGTATAGCACAGTGGTTAGGCATTTATATAATTTATGAGGAGATCTCCCAATTAGTGTAATACCCACCTGGAATTATACATAACTATTACAATATTATTGACTATATTTCTTATGCTGTACTTTATTTACATCCCCGTAACATTTTTGTAATTACTAATTAATCCCTTTGCCTTTTTCACCCAGCCATCCAACTCCTCTTCCCATCTGGCAATCACCAGTTTGTGCTCTGTATCTATGAGTCTGTTTTCATTTTGTTTGTTCGTTTATCTTGGCTATTGTAAATAGTGCTGCAGTGAATACTATAAGGGTACATATATCTTTTTGAATTAGTGTTTTGATTTTCTTTTGATAAATACCCAGAAGTGGAATTTCTGGGTCATAAGGTAGTTCTATTCTTCTTCTTCTTCTTCTATTTTTTTTTTTGAGGAACCTCCAAACTGTTTTCCACAGTGGCTGTATCAATTTGCAATCCCACCAACAGTGCCCGAGGGTTCCCTTTTCTCCATATCCTCACCAATACTTGTTTTTCTATTTATTGATGATAGCCTTTCTGACAGCTTTGAGGTAATAGCTCATTGTGGTTTTAATTTGCATTTCTCTGGTGATTAGTGATCTTGAGCATCTTTTCTTATGTCTATTGACCATCTGTATGTCCTCTTTGGAGAAATGCTTATTCAAGTCTTTGCCAATTTTTTAATTAGATTGTTTTTTGATGTTGAGTTGTATGAATTCTTAATAAATTTTTGACATTAACCTTTTATCAGATAAATTATTGGCAAAGAACTTCTCCCACTCAGTAAGTAGTATTTTTATTTTGTCAATGGTTTTCTTTGCTGTGTAAAAGCTTTTTAGTTTAATACAGTCTCATTTGTTCATTTATTTATTTTTGTTTCCCTTGCTTGAGGAGCTATATTAGAACAAATATTAGTAAGAGCAATGTCAGAAAGTTTGTTGCCTATGTTTTCTTCTAGGAGTTTTATGGTTTGGGTCTTAGATTTAAGTCTTTAATCCATTTTGAGTTTATTCTTGTATATGGGGTAAGAAGATGGTGCAGTTTCTTTTCTTTTCTTTCCTTTCCTTTTCTTTTTTTTTTTTTGCCAATTTTTTCAACAGCATTTATTGAATGGACTGTCTTTACTCCATTGTATATTCTTGCATCTTTTGTCATAGATTAAATAACATTAGAGGTGTAGATTTATTTCTGGGCTTTCTATTCTGTTACATTGATTTAAGTGTTTTTATGTCAGTACCATGCTCTTTTGATTACTATAGCTTTGTAGCATATCGAGTAGCATGATACCTCCAAGTTTGTTCTTCTTTCTCAAGATTGCTGTGGTTATTTGGCGTCTTTTATGGTTCTGTATAAATTTTAAGATTATTCGTTCTAGTTCTGTGAAAAATGTCATTGGTATTTTGATAAAGATTGCATTGAATCTATAGATTGCTTTGGGTAGCATGGACATTTTAACAATTTTTATTCTTTCTATCCATGAACACTGTATATGCTTACATGTATTTGTATCTTCTTCAATTTTTTTCTTCAATGACATAAATTTTCAAGTACAGGTATTTACTTCCTTGGCTAAATTTATCTCTAGGTATTTTATTTTTCTGATACAGTTGTAAATTGGGATTGTTTTCTTAATTTCTCTTTCTGATAGTTCATTATTGGTGTATAGAAATGCAACCAATTTCTGAATATGAATTTCGTATCCTGCTCCTGAATTCTTTAACTCTCGATACTATTTTTTTTTCCTTCTGGGAAGAGAAAGTTATTTAACACAAGAGCTACGTTTCTCTTATTTAGAGTATGCACAGCCATTAACACAATGCCTTGCACATAGTAGAAATTAAAAATGTTGATTGAGCAACAAAATTGTGAAGGCCTATTTCATCATTTAAACTTCAAGTTTTCTAAGGGGCAGTGACAGGATTTATTATTTCATAGGTATGTGAAGATCTGTTAGTTTTTGTTTTCACTGTCCAGCCTTGGATGCCCCCATCTAGATTTGGAAAATTGTCTACTATAAAAGTGGAAACAATGGAAATTTGTTTTCCCAGCCTCCCTTGTAGCTTGAGTACTGTCAGGTAACCTAGTTAATAATGGCAAGAATCAGGTATTGTGTATAACTCATTTGCTGCAGCAATATTTGCCATTCCAGAAGTGGAGTGATAGTAGAGTTAATAGTACAGGCTATAGTGGCCAACATTCATGGAGGTGGCAGACATTCTCTTTCCAAAACCTCACAGTCTCTTTCTTGTGATAAGATCTTGCCTTCCTGGATCCCAAGCCTGATTCCAAGGCTTTCTAGGTAATTCTATAACCCCAATATACTTTCAATGGAGATTTTTTGCTAAGTCCAGCATGGCAACTCCTGTTGCTTTCAGGTTAAGAAGGCTACATTAGGCCTCCAGCCTCTCCATAATAGTTATTAAGCAAATACTCTGTGGTTCATTTATCATACACCATTCTGTATCCCACCCATAAGCAATTCTAATTCTATATTCTTTTCTATTTTTAACTGTTTATATGTGTTAATTTGTCTTTCCAATGATATCATAAAGTCCTTGAAAGCAAAAATCGCATTTCCTTTTTAACCGCAGGAATGTAGTAGGGTCCTTAAAAACAGTCATGCTGAATAAATATTTTACTTATTGATAACATCTAAATAACATCAGAACAACAGTCATTAGCACAATGGTTACATGGCTCAATTAAAAGATAGGTGTCATTCTTTCTGGACCAAGGTAGGGAACACATGAGTTACTTAAAATTAAAATTCAGTGCCATATAAGAGGAACAAATGATTTTACTGAGTTCGAACTGCTTTGAATTTACTTCAGTCAAATCAATTTTTATAACTAGACAGTCTTAAAATGATGTAAATTAAAATTAGATAAAATAAGAATGTAAGGACAGATTTCCAATGTCATTGGTCTAATGTCATTGTCAGACTAATAATTCATGCTCTTCTCCTTTCTTTTCTTCTTCTCTCATGCCCTAACATATTCATATAACAAGATCAGAGGACTTTGGTTTGGGATTGAGTGTCAAAGAGATTAAAGAAAGTAAGGGGGAGGGGATGTGGTGAGCGAGAAAGCTCTGAAACTACCTTGACTATAAAAATGGACCTAGGGACTGAGATGTATGTTCTAAAGAAGGAACTCTGGTAGGCATTGTAGGGGTGTGTGTAGAGAACTGTCTGTGTCAGAGCAGAGAAGACATTATCTGCATTTAATTAATCAGGAGCTGATCCTACAGATGTCAGTACTATGAATCAATGTCAAACAGTTTATTCTTTTTGTATTAATTCAACAATCATTTATGAAGACTTGTTTAGTGTCACACATTGCTCTAGGCTCTAGAACAATGGATGAGGCAGATACAATTCTAGACTCAAAGAACTTATATTCTAGTAAGAGAGATAACAAGCCATCAAAAAATAAGAAATATATTCTAGGTATCAGATAGTGATAAGTGTTATGAAGAAAAACAACACAGGATAGGGAGATAGAGGGTAATGTGGGCTGCTATTTTAGACAGGGTTGTTAGAGAAGTTCTTTCTCTGAGGTGACTACATTATAAAATAGATTTGAATAAAGTGAGGAAGTATAGGAAGGGTACTCCAGAGAAAGTAAAGAGCAAGGGCAAAGTCCCCAAGACATGATTGTACTTGACTTGTTGTGCCTCAAGTCACCTTCAGCTGACTGAACCAGTGAAAGAATGATAGGAGATGAAGTAGAAAACTGTATTGGGCACTGTGATGTTCTGACCATGGACTTGTTGTTAATGGACTTCTTGCCTCAGCTTTGGTGGTTCTGTGAACAGATCTTTCAGAGACTTCTCCAACTGCTGAGAACTACCTCAATCAAGGGCATGCCCTTATCCAGGGTAGCCCACAGCCAATGACTGACCGATCAATTAGGGAGTTTAAAGGCCCAGCATCTTAGTCTAACTTAGGATAACCCTAAAGGGCCATTCTAGTTCCAGAGCTCTCCATTAGGTTAGCCAAGACTATCGTTTAGCCTACATTGCTGTTTGATTGATGTCATTCTGCCAACTCTTGCTTTGTGCCCATTCTTTCCACAGATGCTGATCCCAAGGTCACTCCCTAGTAAATACCCTGCCCTCTAAACCCTATCTCATATGGGGAACCCAACCTGCAACAGAGAGTTAGATAAAGACTCATGTAGGTGACTACAAGTGTTATGGAAAGACTGTAGAGTTCTGAGCAGAGAAGTGACATAATCGGACTTATATTTAAATGGGTTACTTAGTTGCTGTATGTAGAAGACACTGTAGGAGGAAAATAGATAAAAGGTGGGAAGGTATTACAGTAATACAGGCAAGATATTATGATGACCTAGACTAGAGAAGCATTGATAGAAGTGATAAGAACTTAATGGGTTCAGGATATATTCTGAAGACTGAGTTAAAAGGGTTAAGCAATGTTCTTTAGCCCACCAAAGGGACCATAACCCACAATAGTTAACATCAGAATCAAAAGAGTTGATTAAAAACATGGCTATTTTACCAGCACAAGTACTGTTTAAAATGCATAACAACACTAATAAGAATCACATCAACTCATATTCATAATTCAAATGGTTTTTTTATGTCCCAGGAACAAATATCACTGAATGCCCAGTTATTGCTCTTTATATCAGAGGTCAGCAAACAATAGCCTACAAGACAAATCTGGCTTGCTGCATGTTTTCTTGTGGCCCACAGGCTAAGGATGGTTTTTGCATTTCTAAATGTTTGAAAATATCAAAACAAGAATAATATTTCATGACACATAAAACTTATATAAAATTCAACTTTCAATGTTTGCATGAAAGACCCATATGCAACTAATGCAACTAACCCACATACATTTGTTTACATATAGTTAATGGTTGTTTTTGCTCTATTAGAACAGTGTTGAGTATTGTGACAGAAGCTATATAGCACAGAAAGCCTAAAATATATACTAGCTGGCACTTATAGTAAAAGTTTGCTGACCTCTCATATATCTGAAAGAAGTATAGCCTAGGGTCACTTGGTGGAATGCTCTGGTAGTGTTGGTGGGGCTGGTGGCCTATTCACTTTTCTAACCTTGTTTCTGCTAGATATCAAAGTGATTAGCAATCATTTAGGGTAAATTTGTTTAGGTTCGTTTGAAGGCCTATTAAATCGTGGCTTTTTCTGTGATTTCTTTTGCTTATTTCAAGGTCTATTGTGATGCCTTGGGTGTTAGATGTTTTATATGATCATAAAATATGGACTTGGGACCTCTCTCCATGACCTTGTAACTTTCAACTAATCATACCCACTATGCATCATGCAGTAACAAGTGAAAGCAAACAGCAAATATTTCAGTGCCATACTCAACAGTTTTCTATGGCACATGCTCAAATTTCTTCCAGTTATTGACCCTTGTCCCTGTCTTTCATGTTTTTCTCTTGCCTCAGCAATTTGAACTTGACATTTAGACTGATCTTCCAAATACTGATTCTCAGCATTCTCTAGGAATTTTGACTCATGTTTCCCTTTTCATCTTTCTGCTCATAGCTGTCCTATAGGAAGCTCTAGACTGGCTCTGGTCCTCAGAACTCCACCCCAGCGCTGCTCTTCCTGGATGACTCCTCCTTGATGCTAGAGGTTGCCTTACCAGCTGGCTGGCTGTCTTTTCACTCAGCTCTTTCTATTACTCTATGATTATCTACTCTTTCTACAGGTACATATCGGGAAACCCCACACCCGGCTTCCTTTTGTCCACTCTCTCTCCTTTCAGTTCTTCTTAGCATCCACTACTATGCTCTTCCCTTTTAACCTACCAACAGGGGCTTCTTGGGCCTCTAAGAATACAGGAACTATACCTTTTTCCACAGATTAATAAAATTTATTTTATTAATTATAATAATAAACATCATTATTTCAACTCATATTTATTGAGCACATAGTTCTGGGCATGATGTTGTATTAGCTCAGATTGCCATAACAAAATACCACAGGCTGCATGGCCTAAGCAACAGAAATTTATTTCTCACAGTTCTGGAGGCTAGAAATCTAAGATCAAGGTGCTGGCAGTTTGGCTTCTTTTGAAGTCTCTCTCCTTGGCTTGCAGAAGGCTGCCTACTCACTGTGCCCTCACATTTTCATTCAATGCATGCACATCCCTGGTGTCTCTTCTGCTTCTTATAAAGATACCAGTCCTTGTGGATTAGGGCCCCTCCCTCATAACCCCATTTAACTTTTTCTCCTCCTTAAAGGCCCTATCTCCAAATATAGTCATATTAAAGTTAGGGTTTCAACATATGAATTTTGAGGAGACACAATTCAGTCTACAACAGTATATTATTCACTTTATATTCAACATCTCATTTAATTCTCTCAACAATTCCATAAGGTAAGTAGGTACTCTTATCATCTCCACTTTACATATATGGAAACATTTATTTTGACAAGATTAACATGATAATTTTAGGTGGATTTAGTACTGAATCCCAGGTCTGAGTGAATCCATAACTCATTTTCTTATTTTCCCTTGCATACGTCCTCTCAAAGATTATTTACTTTTTTTTATATAGTTACATCGTGTTACTCTAATTAGTTGCATATGGGTCTTTTCATTTTGCTGTCTGTGAGCTCCTTGGTGACCTCCAGGGCTTATTTGGGCAAGGCCTTTGTGACTCACAATGATCTGTTTAGCTCTAAAATTCATACTGCCCCAGGCTGGTTGTAGAAGAGTTCTGGGAGGCAGTGGAAGTCAATCCATTGCAAGGATAATTTGACAAACTTCTGTGATTTTAAGTGGGAATAAAAGTGTATATGTGCATGTATACTTAGTTTTATTCAATTTTATCATATGTGTAGGTTTGTGCATTTACCACCATAGTCAAGACCCAGAAAAAAGAGTTCCATCAACACAAGGTTACTTCAAGCTCTTTTTTTTATAATATGCCCAGAATCTCCCTATCCCGAATCCCTAGCAATTACTAATCTGAGTTCCATTTCTAAAATTTTGTCATTTCGAAAATGTTATATTAATGGAATCATACAGTATATCAACTTTGGGGATTTTTTTTTTATATATAACGTAATTGTAGAGATTTATCCAAATTTTTGTATGTATCAATAGTTCTTTCCTTTCTAATGCTGAGTATTATTCCATGTATATATGTATCAGTTTATTTAGCCATTCACCTGTTGAAGGATATCTAGACTGATTCCAGTCTTTGCCTATCATGATTAAAACTACTATTGACATTCATGTACAAGTTGTCATGTAGACATAAGTTTCCATTTATCCAGAGTAAATGACTGAAAGTGCAATTATGGGGTTGCTCTAGGCATGAGAAGAGAGTTTAAGATCTAGGGAGACAAAGAAGCTTCCTGATTAGGGCCACTTGCTGTAGTAGAGTTTCTTCTTGCTTGTTCTACTCACTCACCTCAGTATCTCTCAATGGGTTAGGAGAGTCTAAGGCATGACGAAGATGGAGAACACTTCTCGCTGCTTATTAGTCCCTCTTCTGAGTGATGTCTCACTTGACGTTGTCAGATAGACTCAAGTTCAGTTTGGGGGAAGAATGGGCCTACCTAGGATGCTTTCTATTGCTAAGTAGGGGTAGGAAAAGGTTAAGTCTAGGTTGTCTTTTTCCATTGGGTGAACCACATAAGACGCTGTGCTGCTGGATTGTTTCTCCAGTCTTGGGTATCAAAAAGAGTTAATCTTCTTACCATTTTGCAAACTTCTTTTGTTGTTTCTTCCATAATTTCCAGGGTTTATAGTTGTGCTTAGTGAGGAAGAGCAGGGTAAAAGAGGTCAATGAAATCTTATCTGGACTGAAAGTCTGAGCTCCTTTTTAAGATAAGCCAACAGGTGGCTATTTTAGGATAACAAAAATCTAAGCAATAGGTAATGGCTGTTTTATTGTCTTTTATTATCTATTCAAAACAGTATTACACAGCAGTCATCTCTGACCCTTACTGACGTCAGCCTTTTGCATATGAGATTTCTCATTTTTACATGTTGAAGCAGATAACCATCCTCCTACCTTTAATTATGGGGTAGGAGTGGAGTGGGTGGGTAGACACAGGTTCATGCTCATAGTGGGCATCTGTTTCAAAGCCAAGATTCATGCCCTTTTTACAATTTCTTCTAGGGAAGAAATGGTTGGCTGTGGTAAGATCTAACCAAAACTCCATGGCCTTATTAAGGTGGATAAATAAGCACGTCTTTTCCTGTTCTTTAGAACCATCAGTGAACATAAAGTTGGCACAAGCTTTGGACAAAGACGCCTGTCAGAGACAATGCAAGAATTATGTTTTATTTGTTACAACAGTATGAAATTTATCTTTCTGAGAAAAGAGCACTCA
Organism: Pteropus vampyrus; assembly: GCF_000151845.1. NCBI lineage: Eukaryota > Metazoa > Chordata > Mammalia > Chiroptera > Pteropodidae > Pteropus > Pteropus vampyrus. The sequence goes on from NW_011889185.1 coordinate 2,677,413, forward strand.
GAATTTTGTTGAAACTATTTAAGAAGAGTTCATAGACACATTGAAAAAATTCCATCATTTCTTGAGAGACAGAAAACTAATAAATCCATGACAAGAGTCAGAGGCTTTAAGCTTCTAAAGTAGAATTTACTCAAGAATCTAGTGAAAAATGTTCATAAGAATCTTATAAGAGATATATTATTTTCTTCATTTTGTAGATGATAAAGCTCCATATCAGCAAGGGTAAGTGACTTAAACTCTGTCTATGAGTGATAGGAGAATCCATTCAGCTTTGAATCTTAGTGATGACTCAAAATCCCATGCTATTCCTCTAGTTTAGTTAAATGTTTATTGAATGTCATGCTTCATGCAAAGGTTTGAGGAAACAATAAGGAGTTAAACATGGTCACTTTTCTCTAGGAATTCGCAGTCTTGTATTCTTTGCTGTAATTTTTTCCAACACTCTCCCAGCTCAGCCTCTTTGGCTTTGGCCATCTGATAGACATTAAAGTTATATCTCTATATACATCAAACACTAATCTTAGCCAAGAAATGTTCTATTATAAATTTTAATATTCTGTGAAATTACTGTTTCCAATATTTTTTTAGGAGAAATCTACATGGGCATAGACACAAGCTCCAAATTTGGCCAACAAAGGACATGATTCTTTTCCCAGATTACAACTATAAGGAATGTCCCACTGTCTTTTATGATTTTTCAGGATGATGATTGTATTTCCATCCCAAAGGTCAGTTGTACAAGATTTCCTAAATAAAGGATATAAATATAATTACTATTTAAGTTATAGTTTAATTGGGAAACTTTTATAATAGATTAAATGTTTCAATGTTCAAAAATATAAATTTTACTCATATTAAGAAAAAAATATTTCTTTAATTCTACATCATATTTCTCTTGCCCTACTATGGTAAATATTCTTCTCTTTTACTTTATTTGAATATGGCAATGGGTAGAGAAGGAAGACTTTAACAGTGAACTCTTTGAATTTGGAGACATCTGGTTATAATTCCAGCTCTACCATTTACTTGCTCTGTGACATTAGGCAAGTGACTTAATCTCGCTGAACCTTAGTGTCTTCACTGAAAAAATGAAAGCTCTTCCCCCATATGGTTACTCAGAAGGTTAAATGTGGTGAGTACCTGGCACATAGTAGGATCCCCCAGTGGCTAGCTTTTTCCTTTTTTCCTCTGTCCACTCTCAGAATTACCTTTGATAAAAAAGATTTATATTAAGTTTTTACGGAAGAACAGGTCCAGTTTCCCAATATGAGTCTGGATTCCTGAGTTGATTCCCTTGTTTTGTCAAAGAGATGTATGTCAGAATAATCTATTGGTACATTAGCTTGCGTTTTGTTTTCTTCTTGCAACGAAAGGTATGTGAGACATTCTCACTGCTACCTTAAACTCAAAAGGGTAGTTAAAGTTTAGGTTTCTGAGTTCAGAGCTTTTTATTGTTGAGACTGTTATTTGCTTGTGTACTGTAGAACTAAAAATAAAGTTTTCGATGCACCAAAAAAGAAGCCTCCCCACCAAGGTTTCTGTTCAGAAATTTCAGGCTCTATGAGGCAGAGATGGACAAATGAGGATATGGGTGTCTAGACTGAAACTTTTCCCCAAGATGAGAGAAGGTTTATTTTAGATATGGCAGCAGTCTCCAACCTTTTTGGCACCAGGTACTGATGTTCATATGAGAATCTAATGCCTGATGATCTGAGGTGGAGCTGAGTGCTAGTGATAAAGAGCAGATGCAAATACAGTTTAAGCTTTGCTTGCTTGCCCACCACTCACTTTGTGCTATGCGGCCCGATTCCTAACAGGCCACGAACAGGTATAGGCCCACAGCCTGGGGCTTGGGGAGCCCTGAAACAGGGAATTTCCCATAAGATATCCCATGTAGTATGGTGGATATTCTTGACCCTTTCTCTGTGAATCTCTTAAGAGGTGGCCAGAGGACTGAAGGTTAAGAGACCTGAAATTGAGAGTTCAGATACAACGTCCAGTGGTGTCCTTGGTAAGTCCAGTGCTCCTTGCTGAGCAGCCCCAAGACCCACACCAGTGGCAGCTGACCTCATTTTATGGCGTGGTTTCTTGAGGCAAATATAAGCACAGCATCTGTGGATTGCTTGCTGAATTTTAACAGGTAATCCTGAAGGGGCACAGGCTGGGGCTAAACTTGGCCTGCAGCTGAACCCCCCCTGCCTCTGAATACCTACTACACAAAGCCACACTAATAAGACCGGGAGATTTAGGAGCTCTGTGTAGTACATAGAAACAGACACAGAAAAGCAGCCAAAACAGGAAGACAAAGAAGCAGAAACCATATGAAAGAACAGAACAGAGATCCAGGAATAATGGAGTCAAACAATTTCACAAATGCAGAGTTCAAAATGCTGATGATAAAGATGCTCAATGAACTTAGGGGAAGAGTACATGAACTCAACGAGAACTTTAACAAAGAGATAAAAAAAAAACATAAAAATGGAATTGTAAATTATAAAAGGGAACCAGTCATAAATGAAAAATCCATTATCTGAGATGAAGAGTATATTAGAGGGAATTAGCAGAGTGGATGAAGAAGAGGATTGAACCACCCATATAGAGAATGGGGAAGCCAAGGTCACCCAATCAGAACAGCAGGAAAATAATAATAGAAGAAGACAAGAATATAATAATAATTTAAGGAGTCTTTGGGAAAAATTAAGTGTAAAAACATCCATGTAATGGGGCACCTGAAGGAGGAAAGGGAGAACAAGAAGTGGAAAAGCTATTTGAAGAAATAATGATGGAAAATTTCCATAATCTGGTGAAGGAAAAAGACATAGAACCCCAGGAAGCTCAGAGAGTCCCAAGAAAGAGGAACCCAAAAGGCCCACACCAAGACACGTCACAATTAAAATGTCAAAGTTTAAATACATAGAGAATCTTTAATGCAAGAGAAAAGCAGTTAGTTACCTACAAGGGAGCACGCATAAGACTGGCAGCTGATTTCTCAAAAGTGAGTTCAGATACAGAACTTTGGACCTTTTTCAGGCTTGGAAAATAACATTAGTTAAGACCACAGGACCCTACCAAAGTATCCTAGACTATGCAAGACTATGTAATCAGAATAGGTACGGCTATCCTGTGGAAACAAGCAACACTTGAATATCAGTAACTTCAAATAAACAAAGTTTATTCATTGCTCACAGCTTTAATGACTGTGAATTCTGCTCAACACTGTTGACGTTCACACTCTGGAACCCAGAACGAAGAAGTAAACATTCTCTAAAAACATTGCAAAGAATGCAGTGGTTCTTAGAGCTTCTGCTTAGAGTGACACACATCACTTCAGCTCACATTTCACTGGCCAAAGTAAGTCATATGGCTGCACCTAACTTTGCATGATTAGAACTACAATCCTACCACGTGCCTGGAAGGAGAGAGAACATAATATTGTGAGCAATCTTAATGCCTTTAATAGTCTGACTTTCTGGTCACTGCATATTCAGTTTACTCTCTTCTGATGTAAAAAAGGTTCATACTTACCTCAAAAGAGGAAATCCAGAAGTCCCATTCAATCTTTGCATCAAGTTCAAAGTTCAATATCTCTGGGTGATGCATGGTAGTCTCTGCATCTAGGAGTGATATGCAGTGATGACTACATCAGGTCTGGATGGAACTGCTCTTGCTCCAGAGACACATAGACTAAAACTTAAAAGCATCCCCACATATACAACATACACGGCATTATAGAGGTAGGCTAATGACAAATACACTTCTTTTTTAAAATTGGAAAAATGGAAGACATTGGTCTGTAGCCAGTCTACCGGACAGACATTGGAAAGGCCCCCTATCTGAGGAGTAGAGAATACTTAATTATTCAGCACTAGTTCTGCTTCTTAGCCCTTAGTCATCTTCCTTGGCCTCATCTAGAAAGGCATTGGAGAATATGCCCTCCTTGAGGGCTAAACAACTTTCTCAATTTGCTTTTTCTCAGTCATGTGAAATTGCCATAGATTTTCTTTGCCCAGTCTGTGATTTGGCAGTACAGCTCCCTCAAAAATTTAGATTTTTATCTGCTTAATTCCAGTTATCTACATGTGCCAGTAGCCACACACTTCTAGATCTCTCTCTTTTTTTTTTTAATTTAAATGAAAGGATTTTAAAGCAATTACTCTTTGGTGGGGGAGCAATGTTTTCACATGTTTGTAATAATCAGGACAGATTAGTCTACGCTGAATTAACAAACAAATGCGAAATTACATTGGCTTAAAAAATAAAGATTTAATCTCTCACTAGTGCCTTAAGTCCATTGAGGGTTATCTGAGAGCTCTGAGAGCAGCCTCACTCTGGTCCACAGACTGAAGGAAAAAAAGAGCACAGTGAATTGCTTCATGGCTCTTAGAACTCTTTAATTGAGGATACACATTATATCTACCCACACTTCACAGGCTAATGCAAGCCAATGGGCATGACTAATTTCAAGTTGGAAGAAAGTAAGCCTTGCTAAGTGCACCAGCAGGAGAAAGATCTAGAATATTTGTGAAGAGTGTTAATAACTACCAGAAACTACCTGGACTTTTACATGATCTATTGCAGAGCTTCCAAAATATGACTAAGATGGCATTTCCTATGAGCCAGACCCATAAAGCCGTGGGACAGATAATTTTATATAGAGATAATTGTAGTGAGGTAATATTAGCTGATATGTTTTTCATTCTTTGTAAGTACCTTTGTCCCATGACTCTTCTCTTACCTCATCTCCTTGGGCACCCAGAACTTACTAATCAGTGAAGGAAGGATACAGCAGAACAATGGAATAAGTTCTCAGCGGGGGTGGGAATTAGTGGGAGATTTTAAAACAGATGGTTGAAACTCCTAGCAGAAAGAATAAGTTAAAAGAATGGGTTTTGAGTCTCAATAGCTTGGTGTTTTGAATATGAAAAGTCAATATTTATTTCATAAACAGTAGATTGGTGATAATACATGCAGAGAAGGTCAGTTCTCCTTCTTTAGACTTGATAAAGATCCTATTTCTAGAGTAGTAAAGAGAAGAGGACATGCAAATAAAAGGTGGGGTGGTCTGTCTGTCTGTACATTAGGTTTCCTCCCCAGGTTTTCTTGATCTCTTATAATTCCTTTTAACTTAACCAGTTTACAAAGGTAAATCAAGTTCTTTTTCTCACAGAACTCAAAACCTTGGGAGTAAAATAAGTAAAGAAATAATTATAGAATGTTCGGCTGAAACTCAAATACAAGAAGTGCAATTGTTACAGGAGAAGGGAAAACTGATGTCCCGTATGGAGTTCAGAGACAAGAAAAAAGCTTCAAGTTCCCCACCACTTTTAGTATGAAGAAAAGGACAGAAGTCATGCAGCATTTTAAAAAAGTGTTATCACTCTTATTCTATTCTTTCTACATTCTCTGCCACCCTTACCTCCCCCACACACCATTAACTGGTTTCCACTGTACTTGTGTTTTGAAGATCCTGCTTTTTTCCAAATCGACCCTTCTCAGCTACAAAGGCATAAGACCTGTCTTTTAGATCTTCCTCAGCACAGCCACCTTGGCTGACTCGAGACAGAGGAAGACTTACTGTGAAGCTAATTAGGGAGTTAAAGCTTCAGGGCCCCTCACTCACCTGGGCCCCTTCTAAGGCCCTGGGAGGGGCCCAAGTAAATATTTCAACAATAATTTAACCAATATCTATCTTTTTCCTCTCTATCTTCTCTTTCACACTTCTCCTAATGTAACGTGGTGGTGGAAAGCTATGGCCCTATGTTGGATCTGGTTATAAGGAAGTTGAACTAGGGATCTATATGAATTCCCTAGGTTGACTATAATAAATTATCACAAACTTGGTGGCTTAAAACAACAGAAATTCATTCTTTCACAATTCTGGAGGCCAGAAGTCCCAAATCAGGGTGTCAGCAGACTCTCTTGGAAGGCTCTGGGAGAAAAATCAATTTCTTGTCTTTTCTGTCCTCTGGTGTCTAACATTATTCGTTGGTGTTCTTTGGCTTACAGCCACATTCTAATCTCTACTTTTGTCTTCACATCAGCTTCTCCTCTGTGTGTGTAATTTCCCTATGCCTATCTTTTATAAGGACACTTGTGATGGTTTTAGGGTCCACTTGGATAATTCTAGATAATTTTTTAATTATTTATTTATTTTATAGGGACATTGGATAACAAAATCCAATAAGTTTCAGCTGTACACTTTAACAGTAAGGCATATATATATTTACACTGTGTGTTCACCTCTGTAGTTAGATTTCCTTTTGTCTCAACTTATTTGACCCACTCTATCCCATCTACCTCTCCCCTCCCCCTCCTCCCTACCCTCTGGTAACCACTAGTCTACTGTCCATGTCTATGAGTCTCTGTTTGTCCTGTTCATTTGTTGCTTTTAGGTTTATATCCCACATATAAGTGATATCATGTGATTTTCAACTTTTTCTGTCTGGCTTATTTCGCATAGCACGATTATTTCAAGGTCCATCCACGTTGTCGCAAATGGCAGTATTTCATCTCTTCTGATGGCTGAGTAATATTCCATTGTATGTATGTATCATTGCTTCTTTAGCCAATCATCTATCGTAGGACACTTTGGTTTCTTCCATGTCCTGGCCACTGTGAATAATGCTACTATGAACATTGGTGTGTAAATATCTTTTTGGATATAGGTTTTCAAGTCTTTGGGGTAAATTCCCAGTAGAAGGATTCCTGGATGACACGGTAGATCAATTCTTAGATTTTTGAGGAACCTCCATACTGTTTTCCATAGTGGCTGTACCAATTTGCAGTCCCACCAGCCAGCAGTGTATGAGGGTTCCTATTTCTCCAACATACTCTCCAACATTTGTTATTGCTTGTCCTGTTGATTATAGCTATTCTAATAGGTGCGACATGGTATTTCATGGTGGTTTTGATTTCCATTTACCTAAAACCTACTGAGGTTGAGCATCTTTGCATGTTTGTTAGCAATTTGTATGTCTTCTTGGAAGAAGTGTCTGTTTAGGTCCTCTGCCCATTTTTTTTAAATTAGATTGTTTTGTTGTTGTTGTTGTTGTTGTTGAACTGTATTAGTTCTTTGTATATTTGGGATCAGGCCCTTAATGAAAGTGCTGCTTGCAAATATATTTTCCCATTCGGATGGTTGTCTCTTGACCGTCTTAAACGTTTCTTTTGCTGTGCAGAAGTTTTTTAGTTTGATGTAGTTCCATTCATTTATTTTTGCTTTTATTTCCTTTGCCTTTGAGATCAACTTCATAAAATCTTCTTTAAGTCTAAGGTCCTTGAGTTTAGTTCCTATGTTTTCTTCTATACCTTTTATTGTTTCAGGTCTTATACTCAGGTCTTTAATCCATTTTGAGTTATTTTTTGTGCGTGGTGATAAACAACAGTCTAGTTTCCTTCTTTTGCAGGTGGCTTTCCAGTTTTCCCAGTACCATTTATTGAAGAGGCTTTCCTTTCTCCAATGTACGTTTTTAGCTTTTTAAAATGTCAAAAATTATTTGTCGTTTTGTAGTATAATTCAAAGTTGGGCAGAGTGATACCTCCAGCCTCTTTCTTTTTTCTCAGGATGGCTTTGGCAATTCAGGATCTTTTGTGCTTCCAAACAAATCTGATATTTTTGTTCTATTTCTTTTAAAAAATGCCGATAGTTCTTAATGCCTTCTTTTTGCAGTTGATATCTAGTTTCAAGCATTATGATCAGAGAATATGGTTGGTATGATTTCAACTCTCTTATATTTATTGAGGCTATCTCTGTGTCCCAGTATGTGGTCAATTCTTGAGAATGTTCCATATGCACTGGAGAAGAATGTATAAGCAGCTGTTTTGGGATGAAAGACTGTAAATGTCAATTATGTCCAGTAGGTCTAATGTGTCCTTTAAGGATATTATTTCCTTATTGATTTTGTGTTTAGATGATCTGTCAATATCCGACAGTGGGGTATTTAGGCCCCCTACTATGATAGTGTTTTTATGTTTCTCTCTTTAGTTCTGTTAGTAATTTCTTTTTATATTTCTGGTCTCCCTGATTGGGAGCGTAGATATTAATAAGTGTTATGTCTTCTTAGTTCATGATTCATTTTATCATTATGAAGTGTCCCTCAGTATCTTTCTTTACCTTTTTTTATTTTGAAGTCTATTTCGTCTGATATTAGTACCGCTACTCCCACTTTTCTCTGAATACCAGTTGCTCAGAATATCATTTTCCACCCTTTCACTTTGAGTCTATATTTGTCTTTGGAACTGAGATGTGGCTCCTGCAAGCAGCATATGGTTGGGTTTTGTTTTTTGATTCAGTGTGCAACTCTGTGCCTTTTTATTGGTGAGTTCAGTCCATTTACATTTAGGGTGATTATTGAAATAGGAAGTCTTCTTATAGCCATTTTATCTTTTGCTTTCTGGTATCTCAGTGTTTCCATTGCTTCTTTGTCCTTGCGCTTCTGTTTCTTTATTTTGGTTGGCTTTTGTGGGTTCTCCCTCTGGTCCTTCTTGTATTATGTTATATACTTCAGTTCTGAATCTTTGGCATGTGGTTACCATTATTAATATGTAAAGAATAGTTATATATTTATAGTCCTCCATATTCTTCTGCATGTGCCTTATCTCCTTTCCCCTTTGCGAGTTTGGATCTTTGAATCCTCCCCTTTTCAGTCATTGTTGTCTCAGTTTGTCCCTATGTATGCTGAACGTTCATTACCATCTTGCTATAGCAAATCTCTTATTGTTTAAGCTTATACTTCCCTGTTCTTAGTAAAGGTTGTACTTCTCTGCTTCTATTTGCCTGATAGTCACCTTACTCCTGATTATGTTTTGTTTTTTGGTTTTTTTTTTTGTCATTTTCTTTTAGATGAACTGACACCTTTCAGGATTTCCTGTAATATAGGCCTTGTAGTGGATAATTACCTCAATTTTTGTATGTCTAGTAAGGTCTTTATTTCGCCTTCAGATCTAAAGGAGAGCTTAGCTGGATACATTATTCTCAGCTGGTAACTTTCATTTAATAGTTTGAATATTGGATTCCACTCCTTTGTGACTTGTAAGTTTTATACTGAGAAGTCTGACGATAATCTAATGGGTTTTCCCTTATAGGTTACCATCTTCTTTTTCCTGGCTGCCCTGAGAATTCTGTCTTTGTTGTTGATTTTTGATAATTTTAATACGATGTGTCTTGGTGAAGGCCTTTTTGGGTTGAGATAATTAGATGTTCTCTTGAATTCCAAACTCCAGCTCATTCCCTAGATTTGGGAAATCCTCATCAACTATTTGACTGAAAATGCTTTCTAATCCTTTCTTCTTTTCCTCTATTTTGAGAATGCCCATTATTCTTATGTTTCCTCTCCAGGTGGTATCAGTTAGTTCTTGTTTTACTCTTTCATCATTTTTCATTCTTCGGTTTCTCTCTTCTTCCTTCTGATTTATTTCTAGATTTCTGTCTTCGATATCACTGATCCTTTCCTCCATTTGGTCAACTCTATTTCCCAAGCTTGCTATTTCATTTTTCACCTCTTTCAGTGTGTTCTTCATCTCCAGAAGTTCTATTTGAGGTTCTTTTTGAGGATTTCAGTCTCTTTGCTAAAGAACTCATTCTGCTCATCTAGTTTTTTCCAATTCCTGAAATTATTGCTATGACTCATTTCGGTACTCAGTGAGGTTTTGCAGAAGTACCATCCTGAATTCTCTGTCATTTTAGTTGCATATTTCTATGTCTGTAAGCTTATTTTCTGGAGATTTTTCTCTTTCTTTCTGAGATGCCTTGTCATCTTCATTGTTCATGGTGTTTAATGGACTAGTTCTCCTCCTGGGCACAAATGGAAGTGCATTCTGTTTTTTTTTTTTTTTTCTAGAAAGAAGATTTATTATATAAAGGTCTCTCTTTATCCTGTTGCAAAGAAGGCGCTTTTCTTTTGGTTTCCAGTAGGTGGCATCTAAGCCTCTTGGGTCCCTACTTTATATAAAGCCTCAATAATGCCTTTTTCTTCTTATAGATATTTAATTACACTCTCTACCCTCAGTCTCAGTCCCTGTCATTGTTAGCAACAGTTTCAGTAGTGTTTTCTCAGATTCTCCTGGGGCTCCGCGGTGATAGGTCTCGGAGGATATGGGTGGAGGGGCCCTATGGGTTGGAGGATGCTGGCTGCAGCTCAGCTTCGCATTTTGTAACCATGGCTGGTGATAATCAACTGTTGTTTGTTTGCTGTCCTTGCTTGTCTGCTGTCTCCACTTCTCTGCTTTCTGCCCTGATGCCTGGGTACTCCCGTCCGCCATGTGAAGCTCACAGCTCTCTCAGCTAGGGCTATTCAAGGAGCTTGATGCACCTTCTCCCTCTCCCCTCCTCCTACAAGGAGCTCCAGCTGTGAGAGGCAGCTTCTTTGCTTCTCCTAGTCCACCGCCTGACACTTGGGGTTCTGGCCTGTGGTGCTCTTATGCGCAGATCTCACGCTCAGACAGTGTGGTGTGCAACTTGGGTATTTTTGTTGAGTTTTAGATGTTCAGCTTATTGTTGTTTCAAGGGGAGAGATCTGGGAATGTCTCTCACTCTGCCGTGTTTCTGAAGTCATTCAAGATTATTTCTTTATCTTTAAGATCCTCGGGATCCTTTATGCTTACAAGGTAACATCTGAATGTTCCGGAGATTAAGAATCAATATCTTTGGGTTGCTGTTTTTTAATCTACCACGAGAACCTTTCAGTTGTGTTTAGTAGGATATATCTATGCAGTTCTGCAGTCATTTCTCTGTGCAATTAAACAGTTGCTTGCAATCCTGATAGAATGATCCTACTAACCAAGGTGCTAACTTTCTTCAAATTGTAACATGAAGGTTCAGGGGCGTATTGTGATATGAACCTGCAGGGCCTGGAATCAGATATATGGAGATAAGTATTGGAGAAAAGACAAATGTAGGGAGCCTGAAATGGATCTGTGGACATTTATCCTAAATATCAAGGCATACGCTAAGGGAAATTTGACAGATTTTTCTAAAATTAACAATCTTAAAAATAGACATGGCATTGTCGATAACATATTGTTTTTCCTAAATAAGAAAAAACAAATTTCCATCATCCATGCTAGAAGAAATACTGAATTAGTTTTCTATTCTCTATATAGAAAATGATTTTTTAAAAGATCATAGAATATATGGCCAAAATGTAGGAAAACTGTAGTATAGGTGTGTGTCGAGTAGTTAATTCATAAAAAAAAAAAAAATCTAATTTTAAGAGATTTTTGTGATATGTGCCACGTTTAAAAAACAATTTAATTCATTGTGTTTTCTCATTCTAAATAAAAATTAACCTTTGTAGTTGATTTTTTATTCACCTCCTAAAATAATTCTAGAGTCGTGAAAGATTTTAGTCCAGTAAAACTTAGATGATCTGCTAACTGGTGTGAATGAAAACGGCACCACCTACTAAACTTGACAAGCTCAGGGGAGGCCTATCTAGTGGGCCTTGCAAACTCAGAGATTGAAAAGAACCACATAGGATGGTCTGAACATAGAAATTCTTAACTAAAATGTGTCATGGCTCGTAGTCATGATCTAGGCTTGTAGCTTCCTTGACAAAGGTAAATCTTTACCTTAAATAATATGATAGCTATTGTACTTCTGCATCAGAGATAACATAACTTTGAAATGTCAGAGTAATCTTTTCCAGACCTTCTCTGGGTACACCCAAGTACCACAGCACAGACCTCAGAACACCTCATTGTTATCTTGTTCCCCAAATATAAACTCTATGTGTTGTAAATGTTAATTATGAACTATCCTATGCCCACTAATGTAAAAGAAGGATGTGTCTCTCCTTTTTACTTTTTATTCAAACCCAGAGATTTCTTTGGTTTGCTTTCTCCTGTCCCCTTAATCTACCACCAATAGATACCATATAACCCTCCTTATATCTCTGCCTTTAAGTCTACTGTATAAAATAAGTTGCAAAACTGTCATTTTCTAAAACATTTCTCAAGCTGTTGAGATTTTGCTTCCTAACAATTGTCATTATTTTGGCTTAAATAAACTCATTAAAATTCTCTATTGGTTTGCACGTTTCTTACATCAACACTGGGAGACCTTCCTCAGACTGCTTTATGGTTCAGGCTTATTCTGGAGGGACATAAGGGAATAAATTCTCATATACATAAAGGGCAACTGCCCCAGGAGTTAGAGCTCCTTGACATTCACAAGAAGTCATTCTTATTTCCAGCTTGGCAAAGCTAGCCACATGGAGCAATTGCTCTCCAGCTTCCTGTCTGGGCTATCAGCTTGAACTCAGTGCTTCTGTCAAGTTTGGATGAAAAAAACAAATACTTATGAGTGATTGATTAGATAAGTTATGTGTAGTGAATACATCCATTTTTTGCACATGCTCATATCCTTCCCTGAAGAAAGCCAGACCACCAGAGATGTGTGTGGATTCACCTGCTGAATTGTTCTCTTCCTGCATAATGTTTATATGGTGGCACCAAGAGAAGCATAAAAAACTGCCCTATGAAGCTTATTTTTGTATTTATTGTAGGGATATTATTGAGGAAGTTGTCCTGTTATGGCACGAATGGTTTTGAGATCCACAGAGCCAATTGAGATTAATTATAAGCCTTTATTAGCTGGCCGGCGACTAACTCTCTACCACGCAGGGTTAGAGGAGATCAGCCCCGAGCTTCTCGAACAGACTGCTTATAAGATATTTTTTTACTACATCTTTGAATGAACAGATTACAAGAAGCAGAAGTTAGTCATTAACTCTTTGTACACAGATAAATGTATTCAGGGGAACTCCCAGCAAACAGGGCCTAATAGACAGTTTTATCATCATTACCTTGGAATGTTGCGCTTCTCCCTGGAACTGGCGCCTGGAGATATCACCTCCCTGTAACTGAGTAACTGCTCTCCCTAGGGGCCGGCACCTGGAGATACTGCCTCCCTGAAACTGGAGAATTTCCACTTTTACAGTCCACTATGTTCCTATTTATGAGGACCCAAGGGAAACATTTCACTCTGGTTCTCCTGAGCATCAAGTTTGAATTTTATCTTATGTAAATTGTAAATCTTGTGTCTGGTTTTGTCTCTCACATCTCATGTCTTTAGCAGAACTATGAGGACTTAGAACATATATTTCAAGTATCGGTACTACCTCTAGCTATATCTTAACTACTTTATTTTTTTCCTTTACCCTGACTTTTTATTTGCTTCTTATTAATTGCTTTTTATCTCACATTATTAAATATATTTATGTAAGCCATTCCAAAATCAATCTGTAACAATGTGGACATAAATAATTTAAAAACCATGTTAAGTGATTAAAAAATAATAAAACACCTAAAGCACATTTCCCTTCAAGGCATTATTAATTATATGATATTTCTGCACAGGCCTTGGCCAACAAGTCAGAATCTTATTTAGTGAGAAAAGATAAAAGTTTCATTAATGAAACCTTAGACATTCTCAATTGAGAAAAAAAAAAGTAACCTCATTTCTTTTCCTTTTACTTTTTTTTCCCTTTTATGCTATGCTTATTTTTCATTTAAGAGTTCAAAGTTTCTCTGAGGCCTCCAGTTCTTTCTTATTCAAGTAGGTTTAGTCAAATTACACATGACAAAGATAACAAAGGCTTTCCTAATCTGCTTTGCTTTCTGCTCCTGGGAGAACTGGTTCTGTATTCTTCTTTCCCTTTTCTGAGTCAGCACTTGGCTTGTTCAAAACTAAGGGGCCTCAGCTCAGACTACTAGAAAGAATATGCATGGAGAGAAAACAACAGCCCATATTTTAAATTAGAAAAGGAGAGCTGCTCTTCAGATGGTAGGACAATTGTGTTGTTAATACAGTTCAAAAAAGAAGGGCTAGGGAAATCCAAGAAAATGAAAAAACAGTGTTTCTACGACCCTATCTAACTTAACTGTGATACTAAATCTAGAGTAAGATAATACCTACCCAAGAGATCTAGGTAAGATTATTTTGCTTACTCAGGGCTGAATCCCCTGATCTTCTAATTCCACAAACAAAAGTTCTTCTGATGGTTTGCTGATTAAATGATATAAGCTGGATAAGTCTATATTAATTCAGATAGTCTTTTTTCATATTTTTCCAGCTCTCGTTAACATAGTCTCTAGTTAACTCTTTATATAACTTTTAGGTTATTTCCAACTAGGATGTAATCTGGTGATTTTTTCATGACTATTATTCCTAAAATCTCTTTCCGCCTCAATATGACTAAATTTTAACTGCATATATAAATTAGATTCCTCTTGATTTATTTTTGACCTGGTGCCCACTTGATTTCAAGTTCTGTTTTATCTCAGAATTTTTAAGTCAGTTTTCTATTCTGCATCTCCCTGACCGTCAAGGTTCTTATGACCTTGAAATAGTATTCCTTTATTTACTTCTCTCAGGCTCACATTCCATCTTACACATCATCCTCTACTTTAGAATTTATTGTCCATTTCTATGTTCTGTCCACTGGCCATTCACAGGAACACTTTAGATAATCATTCGCCTTGTAACCCTATGCAAATTATAGCCCCAATTTTGTGACAATCTCTTCCCACTCTGTGTCTATTCTGAGCTTCCTCTGAGATCACCTCTTATTGTGAATGATAGAGATATGACATTGAGGCCCCAACATAGACCATCTAAAGTAAACAAGCAACTGTAAACAAAAACATCCATCAGAGAGGAATGACATTTTCTGAGAATAAAAATGATTAAGATCAATCTTGAATGGCTCTCTACACATGGTGGTGTGGGTGTGTAAGTGAGTAAGAGAATATTTGCTGGTGAAGAGGAATAGAGGCAATACTTCAAAGTGTATATAGGCTGACCTGAACGCCTAATTAAAGTAGATATGAGATGCACTGCGCTTGGCCCAAGATGGCAGTGCCTGCGTGCAGCTGAGGGCTTGGGCCACGGGTGCTGTCCTGGGGTGAGAGCTGCCTGTCCCTGTTGCACTCTGCACACCTCCGCGGTCTGCACCAAGAATCAGTAGGCCCGAGTCCGAGTGGACAAGGTTGATAAGCCAGTGACCTAGGAAGAGGCACACGCGCCTCACCATATCTCCCACTGCAAGGGCTGGCTGTCGCTGCATACAGGTAACATGGATGGGGAGGACCATACTGCAGAGCAAATGATGGAGGATGTTTTTCTTCTCAGTTCATGCTGGGCACCTTCTCAGGCTATCTGGCTGATTAGCTTATCATAAAGCGCTGGGCTAACCAGGTGGACATCTGTTCTTTGGTCCTGAGGCAGCTGCCTGTGCACAAGTCCTCCTTCCTTGTGGGCTCCAGTGATACACTGCTGTCTCATTTTTACAAGTGTCCTGTGCGTCTCCACTTCCAAAATGTGCCCTCAAAGATTGTATATAACTAGGATGGTCTCCTTTTTCTGCATCAAGCTCTAGCTGCAAAGGGCAGAAATATGTGGGAAGGAGTGAAATAGAAATGGGGAAACATATCCCCTCAGAGTCCAGAGGCTTCACTTTTAGAGCTGTGTTGAATAAGTGGGCTCCCAGTGTGGTCTGGCCTTGCCATCTGTCTTTACTCTTTAGGTGAAGAATCTAGAATAGGATTTCTCTGAAGGTGCCCGAGGAATCCCAAGAAGACTGGCAGCTAAGATTCATCCTCTTAGCAAACATCAAGTATGTCATAAAGCATTGTCAACTGTAGTCATATTGTTGTACATACATCTCCAGGACTGCTCACCCTGCATAACTGGAACTTTACACCCACACCAACATCTCCCGTTTCCCTCTCCCAGATCCTAGAACCACCATTATTCTGTTTCTATGTCAACTATTTTTGATTCCACATAAAAGTGAAGTTATGCATTATTTGTAAAAAGAAAGAAAGAATGAACAAGAAAGAAAGAGAGAGAAAGAAAGAGAGAAAGAGAGAAAGAAAGAAAGAGAGAAAGAAAGAGAGAAAGAAAGAGAGAAAGAGAGAGAGAGAGAAAGAGAGAAAGAGAGAAAGAGAGAGAGAGAGAGAGAGAAAGAAAGAAAGAAAGAAAGAAAGAAAGAAAGAAAGAAAGAAAGAAAGAAAGAAAGAAAGAAAGAGGGAAAGAAAGAAAGAGGGAAAGAAAAGAAATGAGTGATGTTACCAGGGCTCTATTTATTCCAGTTGCCTGGGAGGTGGGAGCATGACTCTTGTGCTGTAGCATACAGCCCCTTGGCACCCTGAATGCTGGCTTTTTCTGATAAGGAGAAATTGTTAGAGAGTCTTTTTACTTGATTCTCCTTACTTTTTAGTATGTAACAAGGAAGCCTGAACATCTTGCCATCACACTATTTCCCAGAAAGGGCCCCCTTGCCACCACACTGCTGTCTTATATCAACCTTTCTAAATGCAAGCAAGTTAAGTGCTCTATGAACACTTAATTTCAATGATCTGGAAAGATTAATTGTTTTACTTAGAGTGCCTTTTCTGCTCCATGTTTGATTCATTAAATGTGTTTATGTGACAATCACTAAATCAGAATCCTTTCCATTTGGTGGCTCTGTCATAAGGATTTCAAAGCTATGTACACTGTATGTAAGTCATGTTGCACCTACATTTTTTTTTCTTTACCCCTACTCCCATAATTCCAATGTACCACATTAATAAAAGCATCCCAAAAAAAGGGGCCAAGAAAAATATTACACATAATTTGGTCAATAAAGACCATATTATACAGTCAAATGTATGTTAAACAAGACAAAAACAATGCTTAACACATTGAAAACTATAAGGTGCCAGGCACATACAATTTGCATGTAGTTTAATTAATACTAATGGCAACCCTGAAACGTGGATATTGTAAAAATACAGAGAAGGACAGTTTATGTTCTTCACTCCAGAGAGGAAAAGGCCAGCTGGCTGGCTCCTAAAAGAATTCACTACCTTTGGGAATTTCAGCCTGACTTAAGGGCTTATGGGCCTAAAAACTTGATTATATATAGTGAATGTGGAGCCATCTCTCAAGGGTAAATCATAAGCCAAAAAGAAATCATCATCAGACAAATTAAATACTCAAACTCATATACTTAAAAATGTATTAGTCAGGGGCTCAATAAGAGATAGATGGCATGCTGAAATTATGACAATTAGGGTAGGGTTTTACAAAAGTGTGGGCAGGAGTAGAGAACCCACATAAAAGAGTACAGAACTGGAGGCTAGTAAAAATTGGTTTACTTTCACCTCTAGCCCTGAAAAGATGAGAGAGTTTTGGAGAAGGGACTTCCTTGACAGGAGCTGCAATCTTCACTTAAGGGATTTAGCCTGCTCCAAACAATCTTACAGAGAGGGAGCTGTGAGAATAAGTGCTCTTAAATCATTCTTCTCTCTAGTCTCCAGGTAAACTCCACATTGGGAAAGCCCAATAGGAAGTCATGAAGCAGGATTACTTCTTAAGGCAATCTATACAGGTCAACTTCCTGGAGTAAAGAGCAGAATAGAGAAGGATGGAGAATAAATGTTTAGATGTATAGAATGTTTTCTTCTTAAGCCAGACTTTCGTCTGAAACTACTTCATTAATTTATCATAAGTAATTACCATACTAGGGGCTAGGAATCCTTGGAGTTCATGTGGTCAGTCCATTGTTCACTGTAGTCAGACTATGTGAGACACCAAATCATGATTAGAAATTGGTTGGCGAATACGGACTTAGAGTAAGGGAAGCCAAAGGAATGGAGTATTTGATAATGTCAGTGCAAAATTGCCTGATATATCTGTATTATAGAAAGGTGACCTCATCTCCTGGGATTGGAATACTGAAAGCTAAAAAGACCCCTGGTAACTATTGCTGCATAACAAACCATTCTAAAACTTAGTGAATTAAAGCAACAATTATTTTTCTTAATTTTGTGGTTTAGCTGGGTGGTTCTCCTGAACTGGCAACTTGTTTGGGGCTGGATGGTCTAGGATGGCCTCACTCACATGTATTGGGTCTCAGCTGAAATGGCTGAAATGGCTAGACAGCTGAGTACTCTCTATAGGTAGGCTCTCATCCTCTAGGAGATTAGCCCAGGCTTGTTCACATGATGGGGGAAGAGTTCCCAACAGCAAGAGAAGACAAGCTCCCACTATGTAAGCACTGTTCAAATCTCTACTTGTGTCATATTTAGATTGTCCCATTGGCCAAAGCAAGTCACATGGGCAAACCCAGATTCAAATATAGAAGAATAGACTACTTCTTGATGGGAGGAGGTTTCAATCTACCAAACCAGTATTTCCATGTTAAAAACAGTCTATCCTGTTGGACAGGAAACACTCAAAGTTTGTTGGCTAACATTATTTCTCCCTTTCCCAATGTCTGGACAGTTGTGTTTGTGATGTTCTGCTTCTATGACTAACTGCAACCCCTATTCTTATTGTAGTTGCTACCAGGTCTTTCAGCAATTCTGTCTTTTTAGGGCTATTGGGCAATAAACCACTGTGTTGTTATTTAAGCTTAATTCTTAGAAAAAAAATATTTTCCTTGTTTGAAATATTTTAGGAAGCTCTTAAATTTAGTCCCTCAGCATTGCCACTATATATTATTATTCCCATTTTCAGATAATAGAATTGAGAACGCAGACAGTAGAGGTTAGATTTGAACCCAGGTCTAACAGAATCTATAGACTGCTCTTTCCTTTATATTTAGTAACTTCTTTAAATTTATATGACAACACTTTCTAAACCACAAAGTGCTACTGAAATATAAAAGAGAATCATAACCACCATCTTTATTATTAGAATTGTCAGCATTATTCAAAGTAGAGCCCTAGTTCAGTGAGGTAACAATGCTCTAACAATTTTCATTCTTCTCTTTTCCCTAGACCCAGCAATTAGCACTTAATAAGACTTAGATAAGAATCAGTCTTTTTTAGAAAGTTCTGAGTTTAATGGTTTTCCATTCTATTAAATAGCCATTTATTCTTTTAAATTATCTGTCATTCCAATAAAGAAGCCAATTTGTTGAGTGACTGGGCTACAAGGTGTATAAATTAACCATCTATGAAGCAAGTATGTTTTTATGCTCTCATTATACTCTACATTAAGAGCAAAGATAAGACCACAAGTTGATGACCATTCAGTCCCTGCCTTCAGGAAAATTGCTGTCTAATTGAGAGCCATCAACTAATATTTAATTATGATCTACCTATGTCAATTTTCCCCTACATTCAAATAGATCGTAGGTCTCTTAGAGGCAAAAATTTGGATTTATACTTATTTTGTGTAGCACCTAGCACACAACACACATAATAAGAGTATGAGAATATTTAAGGAATGAATTGATTGAAGATTTAAAGAAGTTAATGAGCAGGGTTTGAGGGGCCATAGTGGTTCTTTCTATAAAATGTTATTGGGTAAACATTAATAGTTTGGATCAATAAAGAATTCTGATAATAGGCTGCAATTATAGACACTCAAGTAAGAATAGCTTATCAAAGGTAAAGGTTTATTTTTATTTCAGATAACATTAAATTTAGAGCTACTCAAAAAGAGCTATGGCAGTTTTGTGTCATCAATGACACCATCTCATTGGATTTTTTTTTTTGCTTCATCATATCAAGCTCACATTTACAATATGTATTATTGTTTTATCAGCATCTCACAAAACACACCTTGAGAAATGCTAATCTAAATGAAACTTTTTATTTTAAAGATCTAACAGAATTTTATTCAACAGATATTTATTGAGCAGACACTATATGCCAAAAACTGGTCATGAAGCTCTGGAAAAGGACAGATTAGGAAATCAAGATCCAAGGTAGGAAAGCAAATTGAAAGTTGACACATCAAGTAAATGGACTGAGGCAAGGCTAGATTCTGACTGCCATGTTCTCTTTGACAAATATGGAAACACAGGCTTGGGCCTTCATGATGCCAGTGAGTTGGCCATCTTTGATGGAAATTAGTCAAGACACCAGGCTATATTCTGCCCATTTGAGGTCACTGCAGACACTGGGTGTGCAACTGCAAGACTACTACAACACTCCCATTGGCAATAGAGAGTCTTCAGTACACGAGTCCTGGGCAGGGCTGAACTTGCCACCAATCCTTTATAAAGTTTCTTCCTTAGATAAGTATTTTGAAGTGTTTTCTTTATTTTTCACATTGCCGGTTCTTCAGTCCTGTATCCCTGGATTATGGTCATGGAGAGAACAAATAGGAAGATGTTACCAGGGTCTCCCATTCCACAGCTTCTTGCTCTATCTTCCAGAAAATTTTTCTTTAAACCATATGCTGTTTCCATGTTCAAATTCATATACAATACCTACTCTGTCATTAATGTCCTTTGTCAAATGTAGCAGACATGCCTAATAGTTTATCTATGTCTCGTTCCCCCTTATTACTTAATAACAGAGCTCAGTTTTATTCAGGCCAGCAAGATGCTTAGAGAAAAGACTACATTTGTAAGCCTTTCCTGAAAAATGTGGGTGACCTATTCATTGTAGTAAGAGGAAAGCACTAGACAGGCCTCTATAGAAATTTGTTAAAAGAAGACTGTTTTAGCTATAAGGAGCTGGAATGTGGACTTGATGAATAATGCTCTGATAGTCATCTTGTAATTATGAGGGAGATGGAATTCATACACTAGTGAGCAGAAAGACAGAAGGCATTTGTTTCTGAAAACTTCATGGAGCTTCCATGACAGCTCTGGAACATCTACTTCTAGAATTATTTTCATGTGATAGATGTAAGCCTAAGCCAAATATAAGTATCTCCCAATTAACATCAGTAATCCATTACAGAAAAAAGAAAACTACAGGAAAATGTTAACTGGGAGTTTATTTAAAATAAATGGGTTAAATATCAACCTAAACCAGCTCACCAATTTATTAAAACATAACTAAAACACAGTCACATGCCAACATGTAAGTAACAACAAATTGTGTTGAGATGCAAAATGTTCAAACTGTTACTTCCTGACATACAATCAATATGATTGTTAACAAATAGACTTCTACTTCCAATCAAAAACAAAGTAACAGACACCTAATTTATCTACCTAACAGAAACAACCCCAAATTGGATAAAACATATGAAACGACAGTTTTTAAGACACTGGACATCATGTGACAAAACACAATGATTGCTGAGAAGTAAAAAAGAAAAATGAGATAAGCCCAGTTTACTGACTTGAAAGGCTGAAGTACAGAGAAGGAGAATTGAGGCAGAGCTAGAGGATTCCTGAGTTGAGATGTGCATGGGGGTCTGAAAAGAAGAATATGGCTAGATTTTACAAGACAAAATATCAGAGAGAAGATAGCTGCATAGAGAAAAACATTGGTGATTTGCTGGGATTACTCTTGAGCACTCAACAGTATTGATAAGTGCATGCAAATATGGAAAATGCTGAGACTGAAGAAAGAACCAACCAAAGGGATTATAAGTAATAGTGCATGGCACACACATTGAGTTGAAAATAATCATGAAGCATCAGGCAGAGAATATGGAAAGGTCTCATTTCAGTACTGGGGAATAATTAATACTAGACAATGCTATACCAGTCCCACTTAATGAATTTTAAGAGAAAAATTCAAAATATCTGACATTTAATCAAAAATTACCAGACATGTAAAAAACTGGAAAACATGGCCATTGATGACAAAAATAATCACACAATTAAAACTGACCCAAACTGGTTAGAATAAGTAAACAATGACATCGAAACAGTTATTATACTGTATTCTATATGTTCGAAAAGTTGAGATATAAAAGATACAACAGAAGACCCAAATCAAATTTCTAGAAATGAAAATTGTAATGTCAGAGATACAAAATACACTGGATAAGATTAACAACAGATTAATCATTGCAGAATAAACAATCAGCAAATTAAAAAACATAGCAAAAGAAACTATACAAAATAAACACAAAGAAAAATTAATTAAAAAAAATGAAAACAGTATCCATGAGTCGTGGAACAGCAGAAAATGTGCTAATACACATGTAATTGGAGTTCCTGAAAGAGAGATGGGGAAATAAAAAAATTGAAGAAATACTGGCCCCTAAATTTCTAAATTTTATGAAAAATATAGACTCGGAGATTCAAGAAATTTAACATATCTTAAGAACAAAAAAATGAGAGCAACTACTTCAAAGCACATTATAATAAATTTGTATGAAATAAATGATAAAGAGAAAAATCCTAAAAATAGTGAGAGAAAAAATATATTACATAAAGAGAAACAGAGATAAGGATTATAGCAGATTTGTGAGAAACAATCAAGTGAGAAGACAATGAAACAACACCTTTAAAAAAAACAGAATAAGAAAAAGTTAATCTAGAATTCTGTACCTAGTAAAAATATCTTTCAAAAATAAAGACAACAATGTTGTAAAAAATATGTAAGGGGGAAGAGGGGTCCCTGATTTAATGGGGTGATCACTTCATGAGTTATATAGATTTCTAATCACTATGCTGTACAACTGAAACTAATATATTATTATATGCCACTATAATTAAAAAATTCATTGAATTGTACAATGTAAATATGAGCAACTAATTGTTTATTATACTTCAACAAAGCTGGGGATAAAAACATTAAAAAACAACAAAAAAAACAATAAAAATTTTCAAAGATGCAAAGATTGAGAGAATTTATCACTAGTATGTAGAAATGTTAAAGGAAGTCATTCTGGCAGAAGGAAAAATGATACCAAAAGGCAATAGAAATCTACATAGAGAAATGAAAAGGAATGAAATGTTAACCATGTGGGCAAATTTATAAGACATTTTTCTTATTTTAAAATCAAAATTCACTTTTTAAAATACTAACAATGTAACTTGGTGTTTGTAACATATAAACACCAAAAGTAAAAGTAAAATGCATGACAATAATAATGCAGAAGTTGGGAGGTAAGAAATGGAGGTATACTATTTTAAGTTCTTATACTGTATGTAAAGTAGTACAATATCATTCAAAGGTAAACTGTGATAAGTTAAGGATGTATACTATAAATTCTAAAGCAACCACTAAAATAACAAAACAAAGAGTTAAGCCAACTCAGGAGAGAAAAAGGAATCATAAAAATATAATTAATTCAAAAGACGGCAGAAAAAGAGAGAAAAAAGAATACAAAACAAGTGAAACAAGTAGAAATCAAATAAGAAGATAAATTTAAAACTGATTATATCAATAATCATATTAAGTATAAATGATCATAACATCCCAATTAAGAGGCAAATATGTCAGATTTTATTTTAAAAAGTAAGATTCAATTATATGCTGCCTACAAAAAAGCACTTCAAATATAAATACACAGTTTTAAAATAAAAGAATAAAAAAACATATATCATGTTAACATTAACAAGAAAAAAGTTTTAATGGAAATATTAATATTAGACAAAATGAATTTCAGAACAAAAGATATTACCATAAATAAAGCATGCCATTTCATAAGGATAAAGGATCAATTTATCAAATGTACACAAAAATCTAAACTATTTATGCAACTAATAACAGAGGTTCAAAATGCATGAAGCAAAACTGACAGAGTATCAAGAACTAGATTAAATTCAAAAATATAATCAAGGATTTCAATATCCCTTTTTAAATAATTGATAGAACAAATAGACAAAAAATTGATGAGGAGAGAGAAAAGCCCAACAACGTTGAAGAACTTGACCTAATTGACATTTATAGAGAACATGGCACTCAAACACAACAATTTTTGTCAAAGGTCCATACAACATTCACCAAGTTGACCATATGTTGGGCCATAAAGCAATTGTCTCAATAAATTTAAAGTGTTTAATCCTAAAAATTATGTTCTCTGACTACGATGGAATTAAATTAAAAATTATAATATAAATATCTCCAGAAAATCCCTAAATATTTGTAAACTAAATAGTTCACTCAAAAAAAAAAATAGGACAATACATAAATAAGTACATAAAAAGAGGAACTAAAAAGTATTTTAAAGCAAATAAAACTTAAAACATAATTTTGTGCGGTGCCACTAAACAATATATAGAGGGAATTTTTAAGCACTAAACACCTATATTAGGGAAGGAGAAAGCTCTCAAATCAATGACCTCAGATTTAACCTTAAGAAACTAGATAAGAAAGATAATTACCAAAAGTAAGAGTAAGAGAAGAAATAGTAAAGTTTGCTCTAGAAATCAATGCACTAGAAAAAAAAACAAAAACAATAGAAAAAAATTGTAATATGAAATTGCAATTGGTTCTTGGAGAAAAATCAATAAAAATGATAAAATGCTTGCCAGTCTGATTAGGAGAAAGGAAGGAGAGAAAGAGAGAGAGAGAGAGAGAGAGAGAGAGAGAGAGAGAGAGACTGCCAACATCAGAAATGAGAGAGATGATATCACTATTCTATAGATATAAAAAAGATAATAATGATGTACTACTTTATGCCAATCAATTTGATAACAGATGAAATAGACAAATTCTTTGAAAAATACAAACTAATGAAATTCACTCAAGAAGAAATAGATAACCTGACTAGTTATATGTTTATTTAAAAAAATTAAGTATGTAGTTAAAAACCTTCTCACAAAGAAATCTCCAGGTACCACTTGGAGGTTTTGTGATTTTAATTTGTGTCTCTCTACATACTTACTCCATATATATATAGTACAACTCTATATAAAATTCTAGAAAATACAATTTACTCTATAGTGACAGATAATAGATCTTAGGTTTCTTAGGAAAGAGAGATTGGAGCTGGGAGGAGAAAAGGGAAATATTCCGAAGAGACACAAGGAACCTTTAAAGAGTGTTGGTATGCTTATTATTTTGATTTTGGTCATGGTCCCATGTAGGTATAATATATCAAAATTTTTAATAGCATTCTGCAAATATAAGCAGTTTGTTGCATGTTAATTATACCTCAATAAAACAGTTTAAAAAGCAATTGTTTGCTTTAGTCACCTAGCTTTTCTTAGCATCACTAGCAATGCCAGCTTTACATTCCCTTTGTTGTCCCTTCTCAAAATGTTTTCTTTACATATTATGATAGTCTACCAATTGTGTTTGGAATGTTACTTAAGATTTCTCCCACACAGTATTTTGTTTTAAAATGTTTCAAAAGTGTTTAAATGTTAAAAAATGTTTTAAATATAATTTTTTGCTATAGAAACATAAGCTGAAAAATGATCCATTGCAAGGTGCCTACATTTGTAACTTGGGTTCAACAGACAGTAGAACCTGAGGCTCTTGAAGCTAATGTGCTTACATTTTATCAGGGATACTATTCTAGGGAGCAGGAGAGGAACAAAAAGAGTGAAGAAGCTAAAGGAGAACAAATATAAAATTGTATTGTTGAACTTGCTGTTGCTAAGTAAACAGAATCCTAGATTTGTGGCACTTGGACCCCAAAAATCTATCTCTATAAAATACACTCAAGGACTCCAAAGGGGACAGAGTGTGAACAGAGGAAAAGATATATTCACTTGTTCCTGTCTCATTGGCCAAATGTTTACTCTACAGAATATTAACTTGCCTATACTTCTAGTTTATGCAGGCCAGAGTGAGGGTGTAGGACAGTGTACCAAGGAGAAAGGTTTTAGGTGCAGGCAGGAGGTGAGGCACTCTCTGGTTGGGAAAGAAAGAGTTCTCATGAAGCTGCCTATCACAAGAGCTAAAACGAAAATAAAACAGATGAAGCCAAAATGGTACATCAGAAGTGTCTGACACATCTATGTTCTATGGTTATTAGGAACTATTAAATATTTTTGTTCTATGCTCTATGTGCTATATGTAACCTACAGGTAATCCTACTTTACATACTTAAAATACTGCTTTGTTTCACCTGAGTATACTCTTTAAATCAGTCTTGTGGCACTTATCCCTGATGTAGACTATATTTACCTTGAGTGCTTTTATAAACCACTGACATCTGGATTTCTGCTCCCATCAGTTAAAACAGAACACCTGAGATGAGCCTGGGTATCAGTATTTTTTTAAAGTTCTAGGTGATTCTAATATGTAACCAGAGACCCACTGAGTCACTTCAGTCTTCTTGTTTTCCCCCCATATGTTCCATGCTTGCTTCCAACTCCAAATAGCATCCGTGCCTTCACTAGGTAATGAAATGCTTTCTTTGTATCTAAATGCTCTCCATTATTCAAAGTATATTTTTAGTTCTACCTCACTAACATCTTTACCTACTCATTTTATCCTTCATGATTTTTCCCTTCTTTGACTCCATCATCTATATTAACGAAGCATCTTCCATAACTCTCTTAGTAATCCATAGTAATATCCTTTTAAATTCTTTTTCCACACTTAATTGTTTTTCTCTTTCTTCCCACCCTTGATTCCTAGGCTTTAATTTACACATCTTTACAACATGAAGGGATTTTTCCCCTGAAAGCTCTGTTTGTTCTGTTTATTTTGAAAAAGGTTAATGTGGTAAACAGATTTTAAGGTGGCTCCAATATTTTCCCCCTCCTTAGGTTCAAATCCTCTTCCTTGGAATGTGTGAGAAACGTGGATTATTTGCTTCTGATCAATAAAATATGGCAAAAATGATGGATGTCATTCTCATGATTATGTTACATTATATGACTCCATCTTCTCTCTCTCTCTCTCTCTCTCTCTCTCTCTCTCTCTCTCTCTCTTTCTCTGGCTAGCTTTGAAGAAGCAAGCTTCTATGAATTCTAGAGCAACAAGAAAATTAATTCTTCAACCAACTCGAGGGAGCTTGGAAGTAAATCATTTCTTACTCAAGCTTTTGAGTCCTCACTGATACTTTATTTCCAGCCCTGTGAGACTCTAAACAGAAGACCAAGTTAAGAAATACTCTAATTTCTGACCTACAAAAACTGAAATAACAAATGTGTGCTGTTTTACGATGCTAATTTTATGGTAATTTGTTATGCAGTGATAGAAGACATTTTGGTACCAGAAGTGGGATGCTGCTATAACAAATACCTACAAATGTGGGAGTGGCTTTGGAACTGAGCAATAGGTGGACTCCGTAAGAATTTGAAGGATCATTATAGAGAAAGCCTACACTGCCTTGAGTGACTGTTAGTAGAAATCTGGATTTAGAGGATGCTGCTGATGAGGGCTCAGAAGTGAGGAATATGCTATTAGAAAGTGGAGGAAAGAGAATCCTTGCTATGTAGGGACAGAGGACTCAGAAAAATTATCTCTTGCTGTTATGTGAAAAAAAAAACCCTTTTAAGTGATAAATTTGGTTATCAAGCTAAGGAGATTTGTAAAAGAAGTGTTGAAGGTATTGCCTGGTTTCTTTTTGTTGCTTATAGTAAAAATATGAGAGGAGAGAAACTGAAGGAAAAACAAAATGAGTGAGAACTTGATTATTTTGAAAAGCTACAGTCTTTTCAGATGGCATAAGATTAAGATAGCCTTGTCTAGAGAAAAAACTGAAGGTTGTAACTCAACAACCTTTTGCTGAAACCTTGGAAAGTTAAAAAAGTCAAAATATTCAGTCACACAAAAGCCCTTTCAAGAGAATAAGAGTGTGTCTCACAGTTCCTCTCAATCAAACCATAGATCTTCTAGGAAGTTTCTAAACCCCTCTCAGCAAGAGGCTCAGATAGAGTGATTATTTATTTTGAATAACAGATCTGTGGATATGGCTTTTGTCTAAATGGAATAAAACCCATATAAATCCATGGGACTACCACAAAATTTCTGAGAAAATTATTTCATAAGATATACTGTCAGCTTGAAATGAAGTGGACAAAGAGAGTACACAATGAAGGAAGGCTGTTAGATTTCCAAAATTATACCAGCAGAAAGCAGGCTGATAAAAGTAATTAGCTGTACAAACAGGCTACCGTTCATAAAAAGGCAAGGATGATTAACACTAAACCAAGAGTACAGAGGGTAGACCTGAGAGCCGTGAAGAATAATTCCCAGACTTTTAAATCTAATCTAGTAACTCCCATTATTTGACTGGCTGAATTTCAGGACTGCTATGGACCATTGGTTTCTTTTCACTTTCTATTTCTCCCCTTTTTGAACTGAAATATTAATAGCTGTTATGCTGTGCTTGTCTTACCATTGTGTGTTGGATGTACTGGGAGCTGATAATATGTCTCTTTAGTTTCACAGGTCTACAGAAAAGAGCAATTGTGGCCAAAGGGCTGCATTTAAAAGGTTACACCCAGGAGCCTCCTCCACACCTGAACCAGATTTAGATTATGATATTTTGGACTTTGAGCTGATGCTATAATGGGATGAGACTTTTGGGAACAGTTGGACATGGGTAAATGTATTTTTCACATAAGAGAGACATGAATAATCATTGAGAGCCAGAGGGTATGTTATGGAAGACTTTAAGGTGGCTCCTATGATCCATACCTCCTTATATTCACACCTTTGTATAATCCTTTCCCCTCCCCTTGAGTGTGGGTAAAACCTGTGACTTACTTCTAACCACTAGAATATGGCAAGGTGATGAACTGTCACTCCCACGATGGTGTTATGTTATATAAGACTTAATTTAGCCAGCAGTCACTCTCTCTTTCCCTCTCTCTCTCTCTCTTTCTTTCTCTCTCTCTCTCTCTCTCTCTCTCTCTCTCTCTCTCTCTCTCTCTCTCTCTCTCTCTCTCTCTCTCTCTCTCTCTATCTCATTCTCTCTCCCTCTACTGTTGGGTTTGAAAAAGCAATCTTTCATGAATTCTACAGCCATAAAGAAATGAATTCTGCCAACAACTTAAGGGAGCTTGAAAGCAGATCTTTCTCCAGTCAATCCTCTGATGGGAACTCCAGCCTGGCTGACACCTTGATTGCAAATTTGTGCGACAGTAAACAGAGGACCCAGTTAAGTCATGTCCAGACTTGTGACCCACAGAAACTGAAATAATGTGTTCTTTTAAGCTACAAAATGTGTAGTGTTTCTGTCATGCAGAAATAATAAACTAATACATTCAGACTTTTCACTGCAATATTTTAGTCACCATTACCATTCAGGTAAAGCAGAAGGAACTTATGAGATTATATTTGCTTTCTGTTTTTAAGCTTTTATTTTAGTTTCTTTATTATCCACACTCTGCACTTTTGGAGATTCGAAGCTGAAGCTGAATTTCATGACCTTTAGAGCAGCATTCTTCAAATTTTATTGTGCGTCAGAATCATCTGGAGGATTTGTTAAAACATAAAGTTTCTGATTTGATAGGTCTTGAGTGGGGCTCAAGAATCTACATGTCTAGTATGTTCCCAGTGATGTTGATACTGCTGGCCCAGGGCTAATACTTCGAGAATAACTTCTATATACCATCTTTACTATAGTTCTTTTTTTGTAGCTCCTATGATGTACATTTCTTGCAGTTTTCTCTAACACTTTTTCTCATGGTGATTGATATTATAAACTGCTGGAATTTTCAGATCCTGGCTGGCAGTTGCTATGACAACACACCCAAAGTTACTCTGTGCTTGAGGCCCTGAGTGAGGATGGCACCAGGTGAATCAGAGGCATAAGTGACTTGTAAATGGCATGGACGTGTCTTGAGTTGTCCATTTCCTTCTGTGACCTCATTCCTGGTTCTTTACTTTTTCAGTAATGTGTATTTTTGAGTTTCACCCAAGATTTTTCTCCATAATATGATAATAACAAAACCTTAGATTTATGTTGTTTTTCACATTTATAAAACAATCGATATGTTTTCTAGAACAAAATTAAATTTTGTTAACATAACAATCCTATGAGGCATGCTGCATAGGCCTTATTATTCTCATTAACGGATAATGAATATAAGATTCAAACACAGAGATAACTACAATCCAAAGTCACACAAGATAGAAAGTGACAGAGGCAAGTCTGGAACCCAGAAATCCTAATTTCTACATTACTGCTGGTATTTCCCAGGATCCTGGCAGGAAACAGATGGTACAGTCAAAAGGATAACTGAAGAGAGCTTAACAGAGAGGGCTAATAAGTGATAGCGAAGTACTCCAGGGTGAGCAATTAGTTTGGAAGATCAAGACAAGAGAGTGGATAAAGTTACTTGGAAATATAGATGTATTTACATCTGTAACTATTGGAGAAGAACATTCAATAGGACCTATGGCCTTTAGTGCATGAACGTAGCCACTGCCATCCAATGGACCAGCAAGAAGAGGGCTGGGACAATAAACAATCCAACTTCTCCTTCCAGATTATGAAAGAAACTTAAGATGAGCCAGAGACATTTTTCCTTACTGCTGTGTGATTGCAGATTTCTGAACAGGGAATGATACATGAAAATGGGAATTTAGGAGAATTGGCCTAGCAGCATGGTATAGAGCACATTGGAGAAAGAAGTATTTGGAGGCTCAGAGACCAGTTAAAAAGATGCTGTAGAACTTAGAACATCTTCTACTTATGTTCACACTGTAGTAGTCTTGAACAGAGTAGGCAAGGAAAGACACATGAGAATTGTAGAGGAGTGTTACTCTTCTATCCCTAGGACATGTTTGTTTAAAAGACTTATCCTACTATACCTGGATATTTGATATTGAGCTCGAAGTCCTTTTCAGATTTTGGGAGGGATATGGCTGTCTTTTTGGTCTTGGTTTGGATTCCTGAAAATCAGACTCAGAGATAAGGATTTGGGGGTAAGTAGTTTATTAGAAAGGTCTAGAGAATACCAGCTGGGAAATAGTGAAGTGAGAGAGGGAAACCAAAAAAGGAGGTATTGTCAAACCAACTATCACAGTGAGCTTTTGGCATTTAATTTCATGGGTAGATTTCTGGGAACTAGTATAATACACACATTTCAGAAGCATCCACTTGAGAGACAAAGGACTTAGAATGTTTGTATACCAACTCCTGAGCATCACTGGTTGAGAGTTACTTTTGGGAAGCATTTATTCCCGAAACTTTCAGCCTGTCATATGCATAGGCAGAATGACCATCTGTGGTTCTAAAAATGGTCTCCTAACCCGGAGATGCAGATGCTGGCAGTTGAAAGTCATTTTGAGTGCAATGAACTGGATATGGATGTGACATTGAAAACATCGGCTGCTTGTCATTTGCAGAATGGTGCTTATCAGCTCTATGGTCTATACTTAATACAGTGTCCTAAACTGCCATGTCCAGGTGGACTTCTATTTGATCATGTACAAAATCAAACCAGAATGTTTTTTGAAGGTTATAGCATT
>NW_011889185.1:2709747-2803191 GCF_000151845.1 Pteropus vampyrus
TGCTAGGAAACCTGAGGCAAGATAGAGTGGGCAAGATTGATGGTCAGCTTTTTCTCTGAAGAAGAAAATATAGTACTTTGTTTACTTCCCTCAGCTGCTCCCCTGGTTCCTCACCCCCTCCTGCATTGATATGTGGGTAAGAAGTAATCCACAGAGAAAGACAGCCTTGTTGTAACTGAAACACTGATGAGCCCTCTTTCCACTATGGACCTGATCACAGGAACTGCTGAATCTTTTCCTCTTGGATGCAGTTGTGGGATATTTGGATATCCCTTCTCCCACCAAATGCTGAGAATCTCTCACCTGCTGTTCTCTTGCATCAGGTAATAGACTCTCTCCTGTTTCTGCTGTTTTCTCAGTTGCTGGCTGTCACCTTAGATTTATTATTAACTTTATTATTCAGAGGCTCTTTCACTCCAAGTGGGCCATGCTGGATATATCCTCTTCCTCCTCCTCCTCCTCCTCCTCCTCATCATCATCATCATCATCATCGTCATTATTTTAATTTTTATTTTTCGATTAGAGTTGACCTTAAATATTATTTTATATTAGTTTCAGGTATACAGCTTAGTAGATAGACGTTTATATAATTTATGAAGTGATTCCTCAAATTAGTCTAATACCCACATGGTCCTATACATAGTTACTACAGTATTTTGACTATATTCCCTATGCTGTACTTCACATCCCTGGGATTATTTTGCAACTACCAATTTGTACTTCATAATCTCTTCAACTGTTTCACCCACCGCTCCCCAAATCCTCCCATCTAGCAATCACCAGTTTGTTCTCTGTATCTATGAGTTTGTTTTCATTTTGTTTGTTCATTTATTTTGTCTCTTATATTCCACATATAAGTGAAATCGTATGATATTTGTCTTTCTCTGTCTGACTTATTTCACTTAGTATAATATCCTCTAGCTCGGTCCATTTTGTTGCAAATGGTAAGATTTCACTTTTTTATGTCTGAGTAATATTCCATTGTATATATGGACCACAAGTTTTATCCAATTATCTATTGATGGACGCTTAGGTTGCTTCCATATCTTGACTATTATAGATAGAGCTGCAGTGAACATAGGGGTGCATGTATCTTTTCAAATGAGTGTTTTAGGTTTTTTTTTTTTTTTTTTTAGTATAAATACCCAGAAGTGGAATTGCTGGGTCATAAGGTAGCTCTATTTTTAACTTTTTGAGGAACCTATAAACTAGTTTTCATAGTGACCATGCAGGCCAAGGTCATCTGCTGCCTGTGACCAGCCTGGGGCTACTTGGTAGGAGCTACAAAGTTATCTGTATTTGGTTGCTGCCTAGGCTGGTCCTGGGAGAGGCCACAAGGTCAACTGAAGCTGACTGCCACCAGTACCAGGCCTGGGGAAGCTCAGCAAAAGGCCCAGAGAATCCCCAGTCTTGAGACTGCCTGCCTACCTGCTGCCTGTACATCTCAGCAGCTAAATGAGTACCATAGTTGGATAAGACGAGGTTTCAGGGAATCACCAGGGTGGGGAAAGTGGAGTTCTCCAGGTGGTGCACATTCAGATTTGTTGCCAGTGCTGACCCTATGGCCACTCACAAAAGTCTGGGCTCACACTGAGGAAAGCTGCTGCCCTCTTCAGGTCTTTAGACCCCTGAGATTTGTTCAAGAAATACTGCAGCTGGGGCCGCGGTTGGTTGCTGGTGACCAAAAGTGTTCCCTGTGGTAGGTGAGCAGAGCCTGTTGATTACTGCCAAAGGAACTTCCTACTGAGATCTTGGAGTGGGGCTTGTTGCCCAGTAACCACCTGAAATTGCCACCAGGCAATTTGTGAGTCGGGTGAGGCAGGGTCTTTAGAAGTCACTGAGGTGGAGCCAGCAGATCTCACCAGGCCAATGCAGGTTCATTTATGGCCATTTAGGAGGAGGGTTCAACACAGGCAAGATGGCGCTCCCCTGCAGGCTACACAGGAAGAGGGCTTAACAAAGGAACAATGGTGACTATCCCTCTAGTCCTTGTCTGGAAGCCATGCAACTCAGTCTTTCCCTGTATGTCTTGGCACCTCCTGAGCTGTTATCCCTCCACTGGAGCCCACTGTGAGTGCCTGTGAGTGAGTGAGTCTGTGCACAGGCCCTTTAAGGAGACATCTGGAATTCCAGCTGCCTTCTACCTCACATAGATGGCTGGAATCTCCAGTGATTTTTACAGCTAGGTTTTGTGGGGACTCCTCTTCCTGGCACTGGAACCATGGGCTGGGGAACCCTGATGTGGGGCTGAGGCCCTTTGCTTCTCCTTGGGAGGAACTTCACAGTTGAAATATCCTTCTCTATGCTCAACCACTACATGTGGTTGTGAGACCAGACTGTTTTGTGTCCCCACCCCTCCTACCAGTTTTAATGTTGTCTCCTCTTTGTATCTTCAGTTATAGCAGTTCTATTCAGCTAATCTTAAGATCATTCTCCAGGTTTACTGTTTCATAATTTAGCTGCACTTTTAATGTGATCATGGGAGGAGGCATGCACAGTGTTTACCTACCCTACCATCCTGACCGAAACTCCTGGATAGATCTTAAATTTATCATATGCTACATACTGGTTCTCTCTCTCTCTCTCTCTCTCTCTCTCTCTCTCTCTCTCTCTCTCTCTCTCTACACACACACACACACACACACACACACACACACACACACACACACACACACACACACACAGATCTAAATCTGTTTTCCAAGGGTTTAGTAGACATTAATCCACTGTGTCTCCCCCTTAAACACCGGGCAACACATATTACCCCACCAAATGGTCTCCTTAAAGCCATTCTCTTTTGAACTGACACAGAGGGAAGCACTTCCAAGCCTTTTCCACAGATCTTTCTTAAATAAATCGTGTAAAGAAATCTTTCTCTAAACTCTACCCCTCAACCTTTTCTCCATGCTGTGGGTTAGCCACAAAACTCATAAAATTGATTTTTGGTCATTTCTTTCTACAAATCCTATAGGAAAGTCTATCTCACAAGTCATTTTAGTATATGGTATCAGTGTCTCAGCAAATTTCTGCTTTAACATTAATTAAAAAATAAAAAATGTGAATAGGCTATTTTTTCTCAGCCAACATTTGAAAATACCCATAGACTCAGCAATAAGAAACCCTTGGTTGGTATTTTTGGATTTGCAGAGGGTTTCAGAATCACTTTTTACTGAAGGTTAGTATGTGAACAGCATTTTTTTGGGAAACCACTGTGTGCTGTCAAGATAGCTATGATATGTAAAATGTCATTTGCCTTTTTCCTTCGGAAAATGAACTAGAAATATAGAAAAATGAAGTAGTTTTAATGAGTTGCTAGAACTTGAGAAAAACTCTATTATTGTGTAATTAGCCAACTGACTAAGCCTGTTTACAAATCTGACAGAATTCAATTTGATAATTTGTTTCTGTTCCACAGGCCCGTAGGCTGAGGTCAATTTGAAACAAAGCACTATCTGTGATCCTAGATCAGAAGAATCAGTAAAAGTCTGAGAATCTCATCCTTGGAGCAGCAAATAAAAGCCTTCAGGAGCAAGAAGTAGTACCAACACTGAAGGGCATGAAGTGGTTGTACTAAATTATATTGGCTGTCAGGACTTTAGAATAATGAATGTACTAAGGACAAGAACTTACAGTTAGAGCAAAGTTCCTTCATCTTGGAGGATTCTTTCACACTCCTTGCTCAAAAATGAATGCCCTCATGAAGAAGAGACCCATCTTGGAGGTGAACACAATTCGCTCCTCTCAGCAGACCTCAGAAGCCCAATGGGGAGCTCACCTGCTTAGCTTTCTGCTTCCTCGCTTATATTTATCTTGCTCCAGATGAACCCTCCCAAGCTCAAAGCTACACACACACACACACACACACACACACACACACACACACACGTAGAAAATGACAGCTACTCATTAAACTTTTTTCCTTATCTTCCTGATCACACGCTAGGCCACATTTTCAAGCACCCCTTTGGGTTATGTTTGGCCATGTGACTGAGTCTTAGCCAATAGAACAAAACTGGGAACTTCTCAGTGCCGCTTTTATATCTGGCCCATAAAAACCTCTCACATGCTACTTCTGTGTTGTTTTCTTTTCTACTGAATTGATGCAAATGAGCCCAGCAAGCTTGGAAGCTAGGTGCAGAAGATGTGTCCAACATCATGGAAGAAGCCTGAGTCCCTGAATCACTTGGAGGTTTGCTGCTCATCAATTAGACCACCTATTTTGGCTTTAAAATGAACAAGAAATAAATTTATATTGTGTTTTAAGCATTATATATGTTTGGATTTGTATGTTACAGCATCTAAGTTTATCTTAACCAACACAGGCACTCTGAGAAAAGTTGCTGGACTGATATAAATCTCAGATTGGGTTTTAATTAAGAAGTTTATAATAAATATTGTAAATATGACTTTGAATTTCTTTAGGGCAGAGTTTAT
Organism: Pteropus vampyrus; assembly: GCF_000151845.1. NCBI lineage: Eukaryota > Metazoa > Chordata > Mammalia > Chiroptera > Pteropodidae > Pteropus > Pteropus vampyrus. The sequence goes on from NW_011889185.1 coordinate 2,714,182, forward strand.
ATTCTAGTTATCTTTGTATCCTAATAATAATTCATGGAAGAGTATCACATATAGTAGGAATTCAATAGCTATTTGTTTAAAATTGCTCAAATGTTCAACTCTTAAGTGGAAGTATTGGCTGTGAAAAGATTGAAAATCCCTCATTGAGCTAAATAAAGGTGTATTGAATAAATGAATGAATGAGTGAATAAATAATATTGTTTGGTGAAAATAAGTCCCACCTGAGCAGTTACAGAGAAATTTGCTCATCGGTCAAATGAAGATTATAGTATCTTTCTCCTATTATCAAATTAGAAAATATACTTCTAGGCTTTTAACTTCTAAATTACTAAGTGCTAGACATGTATAAGCTCATTAATATAATTTGGATAGGTTATTTTACATTTTGGTATTTTATTGGCAGTATGTAGATAACAGGGTTGAAGCTCAAGGAAAGAGAATCAGCTGTGAAGCACTTCTGAACATCTTGGGAAAAATAAAAATGTTGTATGGATGTCTTCAAAATTTTAGATGTCTCCAAATTCTAAATCTCTACTAATTCCTAAGTAAAATAATTCCCACCATTTTACATTGGACTCAAGAGAACATCTTTATATGAACAGTGCCCTGCAATCACAAGCAAACATATGCCTTCTGTATCTCTCCAGGAAGTACCTGCCATTTCTCAAGTTCCTGCTTGGTGATCAGGGTCAGAAAAGAATTAAGCAATGCAGCTGTGCCAAATGCTATGGAAGTTCGCTCTGCCATATTACATGATTGAAATATCAGAGTGTTTAAACACTTTCAGCCACATGAAAATACAATACATTTGGACATGTCTGTAACAAGCTGGTGGAGAATAACCACAAGGAATGTTTCTATAAAATGGATAAGATCTGATGATTGAAGGAATGGTTCTGTGTTCACTTTTGGTCAGAAGCCTGAGAGTTGGGCAAAAGTGACTGTACAGTGTGCTCATGATAATAACAATCCTCTCACCAGCTGAAGTTGGGAGATATATGTAGCAGGCTTCAATGGCTGCCCTCATCAGTGAAAGAATATATATGTTGTATTGGCTGGGCAAGCGACCAAAACCAGGGTCAAGAGATTTTATGTGAGTTCAGTATATTATCACTTCTTTAGTCCCCAGTTTTTCATAAGAAAGAACAACCCTACATGCTAAGGGCAGGGTTTCCTTTATGCAGGCTCAATCCTCCATCAGTACAAGTTAAGCAGTATCTCCTAAATTCTATGTGTTTCCATCACCCCTCTGTCTTCCTTTTGAGACACTTTCTTTACTTGGATTCCAGGATGCCACACTTTTATGCTTGTTTTCTGCCTGCCACTTACTAGCACTATCTGTTTTGGAACATCATGTCCTATATTCCTGTTCATATCAGTCATCAGAAGAAATCTAGGACTTCAGGTTCTTCCCTATTCCCTGGCCTCTAATCTTTTTATGGCTCTAAATATTGCCTGTTTTGTCACCATCTCTCCTCTTTCTGTCCCATCTCCTGAAAGAACTGGAATTTTCTGTCAAGTATCAATCATCAGCCAAATTTTTCATATCCCCTCACATTTCCTTGACTAGTCCCCTCATTTTTTCCCTCTAATGGAAATGCACCTGTCCTCAAGGCCCTTGCTTTCCTTGCAGTCTCCTTAAGCAGTAGCTCTTTTCTTTCCCAGACCTTTCATATCACTGGGTCTAGATGTGAAATAGTATCTTCCTTTCTCCTCCTCATCTCTTCCATATCATTCTTCTTCACTCTTCTCTAAAACTACACAACTTGGATGACCTCCATAATGCTAAATCTAGTGGTTCATTCTAAGTCTGTGTTTTATTTGTTAGATCAGCAGCATTTTACCAAGTTGACTACTGTCTCCCTTTTGAGACACTTTCTTCACTTGGATTCCAGGACACCACACTTTTCTGCATGTTTTCTACCTTAATAGTTGTCTCTTCTCCATCCCTTTGCTGCTTCCTCCTCATTCCACTGAACTCTAAATAAAGCCCCAAGGCTTAATCTTTGAACTTCTCTTTTCTGAATACACTTACTGCCTCAATGGTCTCATTCAATTTCATAATTTTCTATACTCTGTATATTCTGATTACTGCCTAAGTTATAGATCTTCTCCTGAACTTTACATGGATAAATCCAAGGGCCTGTCTGATATCTCCATCTGGGTGTTAGACATTTCACATGAAAATTAGCTGACCTCCTGATCTTTTCCTCCAAATCTCTTCCTCTTGAAGTCTCTTTTCCATCACCAAATTCATTTATTAACAATTTCAATCTTCCAGTTATTCAGGCCAGAAACCTTGAAAGCATCTTTGACCCCTCTCTTTTTCACATTGCACATCAAATTAATCAGAAAATCCTAACGGGTCCTGATGGAACTGGAATCTGAACAGTTCTTAACTAGCTTTACTACTACAACTCTGGCCCAATTAACTGTTATCTCTCACTTGGATTATTGCAATAGCTTCTTAACTGATCTTTCTACTTCTCTTATTATCTCTTTCATTTCCATTCTAAACATGTCAGCCAAAGAAATCCTGTCAAAAATAAGCAGAACATATTTCTTTGCTTATAACACTACAATGGTTTCCTAGTTCGCACTGTGTAAAAATCAAAGTCCTTACAATAATTCGCAAGGCCTACATGATCTAGTCAGTCACAACTCTAAATTCATCTGCTCAAGAACCCAAAGCTTTTTTGCCATTCTGTAACTATTCCGGACACACTGCTGCCTTAGAGCCTTTCATCTGCTCCTTTCTTTGCATATAATATGTCTTCTCTAAATATCCGCATGGCATACTGTCTCACTTTCTTCAGGTCTATTTAAAATGCACTTCAGTCATGACTCTCTCCTTTATTTTTCACCTTGGCACTTATTGTTATCTACCATACCAGATATTTTAGTTATTTAACTTATTGAAAGTCTGCATCTTCCACTAAAATATAATGTGCATCTGGGTAGGGGTTTTGGACTATTTTATCTACTATTTATACCTAGAACCTAAAAATATGCTGGTATGTAATAGGTACTCAATATATATTTGTGGACATAATTGTCTACAACATATCCAATGCATAGCAGGTGTTTAAAAAGTGTTTATTGAATATTATATGACTTCACTTACCAGAAATCCAATATGGGACCCCTCTGGCCCCCAGAATCTTTCTTAGCACCATGACCAGTGACCTACATTCAGTATCTGTATCCTTTCTCAAATACAACTTCCATTAGCATTTACTGGATTATGTCACCATCCTGTTCAACCATCAGCTAATATTCTACCTACACTTACCATGTGGTTTGAGTTAAAGTGATATTTTAAAGCACTAATATTTAGTGTCCATATTTAAAGTCTGAAATAGTACCAGGAGACTCTATAGTAGTCCTAGGAAAACAGGGTTGAGATCATACCAATAGTCGTAATAGATCAGACCATTCTTGAATGACCTCTAAAGGGCCAATCTAATTGTGAAGTAGCCCCCATGATTTTGAGAGCTGCTGGGAGACAAAATCATGGCCAGAAGTCTAGAGACTTAGGATACCTGTGTTCCCAGAACCTCTTAGGAACAGATTATTATAGCTTTAATATGAACTTTTTTTTTTACTGAGTTCTCACAGTGTACCAGACATGGTTCTATGCATTTTACATGATTAACTCATTGAATCTTCTTAACAACCTAATGTAATCAGAACTATTATTATCCTCGTTTTAGATATGAGAAAATGGAAGCACGGAGAGGTTAAGTGGCACCCTGAGACACATATTTTGAAAGTGACAGAGACTGGATTTGAACTATAACAGTAACCATGGGTGCTGCCAGTGTACCATAGGAAGTTGTAGTCCAGATGCTATCAAGACACACCCAAGGAGTCCTAATCCTATGATTTTCTTCTCTAGTGGATGAGAGAGGAACAAGAGCTAAGTCTCTTGCCCCAACGAAGTGGGAATTTGTCTTTCCTACTTTATATTTCCCTTTCCTGCCTTCCTATACATTTAAGTGGTGGTGGGTGGTGGTGGTGGGATGAACATTCCCAGCTTCCGGGGTCAGACAAGCAAAGATGAGATGTACTTTTCCATCTTTAGCATCAACTCAGACTTTGATAACTGGTAGTTTGAAATCACATCTCAAGCTTCTTGGAATTCAAAATTGAGTAATTGGACTCAATAAAATGTAGCTTTTTCATTTAAAAGGATTTTCCCAAGGATCCTCTGGGATTTCAGATATACTTAAAAGCAACAACTATGTTGAATTACTAAAGCATAAGGGATTGCATTTCCACTAGAGAACACACAAGATGTACTAAACATAGAGGGAAATGTTTGAAGTCCAACAAGCTGTGCATTTCATCCTATCCACCACATCCAAAGACTATGGGAGACATTTAATGAAAGTAAATTACAGCTGAGCTTCCTCATTGTTAGTGTTATTGGGCGCACTATGTTGACGTTGAGATGCTATCCCACAGGAACATTTTCACCTACATCTGCTAACCCCTTTTCTCTGGAAACAGGAAAAGTCCATTTTCCAAAGCTCATATAGGGGAGGGTGGGCTAGGGGTTGCTGGGAGCAGCTACCCCATCAACAGAAGGCTAGTGTTTTCACAGCAGCAAATACAGCTCTAGAAACAAAAGTAAAGGGGGAGAGGTTGTCCATGGCCCTGAGCTGCTATTAAAGAGGTTACAATAATATATTAATAAATAATATAATTGATGATAATATAATATGACATTGAGAAAATTACTTAACATCTCCAATTTGGTGTTACTATTTTTTTACACTTAAATGGGAATAACACTAGTTACTTAATAGTGTTGTGAGGATTAATTGAGAAAATATTTGTAAGGTGCTTGGGACAATGCTGGACACATAAAAAGTATTCAATAAATTTAAATTATTATTGTTATTATTACTGCCTGTTCCTCAAATGTTCATTGCTCTTTACTCTTTTTTCTTGCTCTTTACTCTATTAAAACTGGCTTTCAGAGGTTTTATTCACCCAGGAAATAAATAAAAATAATTCAAAGCCTTACCTTCCTTCCTAAATTCTTGATCCTAGATCTGCACCTAACATAAAGCTTAGAGGGCAAGGGAAAATAAAATAGAGTCCTCCCAAGAAGTACATTTGTTCCAGACCTGTTCAGACTTCCACAATGAGACAGGAGGGTGGAAAGATCACTGGCTTTGGAGTCAGATTTACAGATCAAATCTAAAGAAACCCATATAAATTTGTAGTGAAGGACAAGTCACTTCAATATCTTGAGCCTCTGTGTAACAGATGAAAAAACGGAATCTTAGACGAGTGTTTTTCAAAGCTATTTTTTGACATGGAAATATTTATTCAAATAAGCTCTCACAGGGAAATACTATATGATCATATTCAGTGGATTTGGAAGGTAAATAATTTTGAGAGCCCCTTTCCCCAGGCCTCGGGAGGGTTCTGTGAATCCTAGGCAATACAGAGCCACACTGCGTACTAATCAACTACATAATCACACAAATCTTTTCTGGGTCTAATGCCCTAGGCATACTAGCTTCTTTCCTTAAACATTAGGCTAAATTTTCATCATCCTCTGAACCTGCTCTGCTTTTACTTATCTTTCATCTTGAGATCCCACATATTTGAAAGGTATTATGGTTTCTCTTCCAATAGGATCTACATCAGTAGTCATAGGTTCTCACTCTTAAACCATTTGAAATGGTAGACTTCTTTCATTTGATCAGCACGATGTTAAAAAATACATATACTGAAATGTCTCTATGTGAACATGCATTCTCCAGTTCCTAGTAAGCCCTACTACTCCCTACTATTTGCTTTTATCCAAGTCAAACATATATATATATATATATGGCCTGGCCTTCAAAAGCGCCTGAATTTATGATGCCAGGTCTTCCCTGTCATTCAAGGTCTTCTTCAAGTCTAGCTTTCAGATTCCTCTAGTTGCTCTCATCTCAGTGGTCTTGTATTTGCAGCATAGATGTAAAAATAAAAATAAAAATAAATAGAAAAAAAGTAGAGAATAACTTAGAGTTTAATTTTGGAGAACTAATTACAAAAAGAACAGCCAGTCAACATCTTCTGGATCTCCTACAACTTATAACAAGTATGCAATCTCTTCTTTTGAGTGCTCAAATATGTTTCCATGGAACAGAGTTAATTTGAAGAGATTCTGCTTGAAGTCATGATTACCAGTATATTAGGATGACACTAACTTTAATTAGGAAAAACCTTCAAAATTTCAAAGGTTTAACGTGATAGAATTTAATTTCTTACATACAAGTCCAGTGTGGGCATACTTAGTATATGGATAACTTTACAACATCTTTTATTTTTAAAATAATTTTAGGTATATAGAGGAATTGCAGAGATGGTACAGAGTTTTCAGATACTCTTTTCCCAGTTTTTCTCTAGTGTTAACATCTTATATAATCATGATGCATTTATTAAAACTATGGAATTAACATTGATATAACCCTAATAACTTAACTACACACTTCAATTAGATTTCACCAATTTCTCTACTAATATTATTTTTCTGTTCCAGTGTCCAAACCAGACTACCACATTGCATTCAGTAGTCATGTCTCTTTAGTCTCCTCCAATCTATGAGTTTCTGGTCTTTATTTGCTTTTCATGACCCTGCCACTTTTGAAAACAGGTGGTTTGTAGAATGTGCAGCAATTTGTGTCTGTATGATGTATTCTTGTGATTAGATTTGGGTTATGAATTTTGGGGAAGAAAACCTTCTCATCACATCATATCGGGAAGTATATGATATCCACATAATTTATCACTGATTATGTTAGCCTCTGTCCCCTTGATTAAGACAGTGTCTGCCAGGTTTTGCCACTGTAAAGTTACTAATTTTTCCATTCCATACTCTATTATTTGAAAGTAACTCATCAAGTCCAGCCAATATCAAAGGGAGGAGAATTAAGATCCACTTTTTGGAGAAAGGAGTAACAAAGAATCGGTGGATGTATGCTAAAATTAGCACAATAATTAATAGATATTTAGGAAGAGATACTTTGAGGCTATGCAAATATTTTGCTTCTTCTTAAAGATTTTCCCATTAATTTTTGCATTCATTGGAGTCTGCCTGCAGAAATTATTACTGTGGCATTCTAATGCTTATTTTCTATTTCTCTTATTCTTCTACATGCATTATTTGGAATTGTATTATAACAAGCTTTTTCTTTTAGCCTATTTATTTATTAATTTAATTATTTATATCAGCATAAAATCATGGATATTTATTTGTTTTGGGGGGTTTATAATCCAAATTAACATTATTTATTTTATTTCTCAAATTGTTCCAGCTTTGCTCATTGGAAACTTTTTCAAATTAGCACCTGTGTCCTTTTGACATGCTTTCACTTTTAAAATTGAATTTCTATTTACTTTTACTTATTTATTTAATCTTTAGAACTTCCTTACTTTCTATTACTATGAGATGCTCCAGGGTCATTTCCTGCCTGAGTCCTAGAATCAACCAAATTTTGATATGTTGTGTTTCTAATTTTATTTAGGTCCACATATATTTAACTTCCACTAAGACTTCTTTTTTGACTTATAACTTACCTAGAAGTATGTTGTTTAATTTCCAAATATTTGAGGATTTTGTAAATAGCTTTCCATAATTGATTTCTAGTTTAGTTCTGGTATGGTTCAAGAACATACTTTGTATGACTTCTAGTTTAAATGTAAGAAGGTTTGTGTTATGGCCCAGAATGTGGTCTATCTTGGTAAATGTTCCATGTGTACTTAGAAAGAATGTGTACTGTCATGCACAGCATAATGGCATCTTGGTCAAAGACAGACCACATAGACTAGGGTGGTCCTATAGATTATAACGGAGCTAGAAAATTCCTATTGTCTAATGACATCTTAGCTGTCCTAACGTTGTAACACAACACATTCTACAAATACTTACCATTGTGTTGCAGTTGCCTACAGTATTCGATGCAGTAACATGCTGTACAGGTTTGTAGCCTATGAGCTATAGGGGAATCGAAATTGTCACCCCAAAATATATCTTTGTGGCATAAGGATTATTTTAGGCTGGTTAATTTTAAGAAGTAGCAGACATGGGGGAAACTCTAAAAATCAAGTAGAAGTTACCTTCCTAAAGTACATTTACATTTGTAAAGGAAATTACCATTTGTAAGGGTGTCTCCTCTTGCTGTACCAGTAATATAGGGGTAACCTTATTTCTAGAAACTCTTATCAATGAAGAAGGCAAAACTTAAGTCTGCATAACAACCATATCCTTGTTTATTGTGCTTTTCTTGGTAATTTCCCATAATTCACTCCCCAAGGCCCAACATCTTTTGTCCTCAACTGAAGATGTATTTAAGGTGGTGGCTTCAGCCATTTTAGACCCAGTTTTCCTGGGTCTCTCCATGCATACAGGAAATAAACATGTTATTAAACTTTTTTTTCTCTCCTATTAATCTGTATTTTTTTTTAACAGGGAAGCCTCAGCCAAGAACCCAGAAAAATAGATGAAATTCTATTTTTATTTCTCTACAGATAAGTAGGCTATGCCTCATAGCCTAGGTGTGTAGTAAGCTACACCATCTAAGCTTGTGTAAGTGCACTCTATGATGTTTGCACAAGAGCAAAATCAACTAAGGATGCATTTCTCAGAACCTATCTCCTTAGTTAAGCACCACAAGACTATATGTTGCTCTTGTTTGGAGCATTCTATAAATGTCAACTAGGTCAAGTTGGTTAATAGTTTTGTTCAGATCATCTATAACTTTGCTGATATTTTCAAGACAAAATATCAATCAGTATATTGATAGAATAACTAGAATTGTGGATTTGTCTATTTGTTCTTTCAAATCTATCTTTTATTTTTATCATGTATTTTGAAGTTCTGTTGTTAGGCATGTGCAGATCTAGAATTAGAATTATTTAGAGAGTTGATGTATTTATTATTACATAATTTTCCTTTTTATTTTCATAATATTTCTTATTCTAAAATTTAGTTTTGCTGTAATTAATATACTACTCCAGCTCTCTTTTATTTAATGTTTGCATGGTATATATTTCTTCATCCTTTTATTTTTAACTTATCTATGTCTTTATATTTAAAGTGTGTTCTAGTCACGACATAGTTGAGTCTTGATTTTTTAAATCCAATATGAAAAGCTCTTTCAGCTGATGTGTTTAGACTATTCACATTGAATGGGATTATATATAGTTGGATTAAACTCTACCATCTTGCAAGCTGTTTTTCATTTGTTCCATTTTTAAAATTTCCTCATTTCTGCCTTCTCTAGGTATAACTTAACATTCTTATGAGTTCATTTTATTTTTTCTATTGAATTATTTTTTTACTTCTTTTAAAAAACATATTTATTGGTTTACAATCTGAGTCTACCTTCAAATACTACTATGCTGCTTCACGTGTGATGTCAGAACCACTGAACAGTAGAAACTAAGGTACACATTGAACAGTATATTTCCAATTTATCCCCCACATCCTTTGTGCTTTTGACACACATACAGAGAAGAAGGCGATGTGGAGATAGAATAGGTAGTAGAAGATGCTTACCTTAAAGATTGGAATGATTCAGCCCCAAGATAAGGAATGTTGACAGCCACCAGAAACTGAAAGAGGTAAGGACTGAATTATTTTCTATAACCTCAGGAGAGAGTATGGCCTTCCTTTGATTTTGTCCCATGATGCTGACTTCAGATTTCTGGTTTCCAGGACTAGAGATTAAATGTCTATTGTTTTAAGCCACCAAGTTTGTGGTAATTTTTACAGTAGCCACTGGAAACTAATATACCAAGTAATTACTTTTTTCTTGCTTAGTGTTCTCTGAGCCTCTTGCATCTGTGATTTATTGTCTGTCACTAATTTTGGAAAATTCTCAGTCATTATTTCAATATTTCTTCAAATATTTCTCTGCCTTGTTCTATCTTTCTCTGTCTGAAATTTCATTACAAAAGTGTTACATTATTTAATATTGTCCCATGGCTCTTGGATCTCTGATTTTTCTTCCCACTACATTTTTCTCTTTGTATTTCAGTTAGGATAATTTTTATTGATTTCTTATCAAGATCTCTGATTATATCATTGGCTGTGTTCAGTTTACTGGTGATTCTTTTGAAGATATTCTTCATCTCTGTTATTGAGTTTTTCATTTCTAGTATTTCCACTTTGTTTTCTTTTATTGTGTCCACCTCTCTGCTGAAATCAACTGTCTATTCTTGCATGTTATTTACCTTTTTGATTAGAAACTTTAAAATATTAATCATAGTAAATTCCCTACTAGTTCCAATATTTGTGTCATAGCCGGAACTTATTCTGATCCTTGTTTTGCTCTTTAGACTGATTTTCCTTGACTTTTTATATGCTTCTGAATATTTTTCTTGAAAGCTGGACATGTTATATAGAACAGTAGAAACTAAGGTACACATTGTGTAATGCTTGGAGATGAGCATGCCATTTCTTCTGCTATGCCTTTAGTGTGAAAATTTGTAGTAACATAATCAGGAGATGGACTGGATTTGGAGTTTGCTTTCTACTTGGCTTTGGGTCTTATCCTTGTCATACTCTCCGAAGAGAATCTTTCTTCTGTAGCTCTCCCAACTCTATTCCAGTTATTTTCACTTGGCAATTCCAAGCATGGTGGTGGTGGTATGGGAGTGGGAGGCATTCTCTGTTGTTTTAGTTAAGCCTCAGTCTTAGACAGATGCTATGAACCTGGAATAAGGGTTGTGGCCTGCACAAGTATTCCTTCCCCTCCTCTAGACATAATGCTAGACCAATCATGCATTCCTGTTTCATCCAGGGACAGAAGTCTTTTTTCCTGTTTCCTTCTCCCAATTGAACTCTGGTTTCGATCAGTGCCATCAGAATATTTTTTGTTGCCCTTGTTCCTGCAGATTGTTTTTGTTTCTTATGAGAGATAGGGTAGAAGTCTAGGTGGAATTTCAGCTGTGGCTGCTATTCCCCTCCACCAGTCAGCACCACAGGGAAAGAGAAAGCTTTCTTAGGATTCTCCCCATGCCCAATGTGAGTACCTGTGAGGTCCCAATAAAAAAGTCCTGCAAGAAGATGTGAACTTTTCTATGTCTGTAGCCACTAGGGGCTTTTTTTCTGACTTTATTGAAATATAATAGACAATTAGTTGCTCATATTTACATTGTGCAATTCGATAAGTTTTTTCAATTATAGTTGGCATACAATAATATATTAGCTTCGCTTGTACAGCATAGTGATTAGAGATCTATATAACTCGCAAAGTGATCAACCCACTAAATCTAGTACCCTCTGCCTCCTTACATATTTGTTACATTATTAACTATTTTCCTTATGTTACACTTTATATCACCATGCCTATTTTGTAACTATTCATTTGTATTTCTTAATCCCTTTGCACTTTTTTGCCATTCCCCGATCCCTTCCATCTAGTAACCCTCAAAATATTCTCTGTATCTATGAGCTTATATTGTTATATTATTATGTTGTTTACTTTGTTCTTTAGATTCCACATGTACATGAAATCTTGTGATATTTGTCTTTATCTGACTTATTTCATTCAGTGCAATACCCTCTAGGTCTATCAAGGCAATATCTTTTTTCCATCCCTTTCCTTTAATTCTGTCTTTAAATCAAAAATGAGTCTCTTGTAGGCAACATATGTAGGGGTCTTATTTTCTTATCCATTCTGCAACTCTATCTTTTGGTCGGAGCACTTAATTCTTCATTTGAGGTACTTGTTGATAGGAATGTAGTTATTGCCGTTCTTTATTCTTGTTTTTGATACATGTTTTTTCTGTCTTAAAGAAGTCCCTCCAACATTTTCTGTAATACTGATCTGGTGTTGATAAATTCCTTTAGCTTATTTTTGTCTGAGAAGCTGTTTATCTGTCCTTCGACTCTAAGTGACTGCTTTGCTGGATGAAGTATTCTTGGTCGTAGATCCTGGGTTTTCATCACTTTGAATATTTTGTGCTAGGCCCTTCTGTCCTGCATAGTTTCTTTTGAGAAATCAGCTGCCAGTCTTATGGGTGCTCCCTTGTAGATAACTAACTGCTTTTCTCTTGCTGCTTTTAAGATTCTCTCATTGATTTTAACCTTTGGCATTTTAATTATGATGTATCTTGATGTGGGCCTCTTAGAGTTCATCATTTTGGGGACTCCTTGAGCTTCCTGGGGTTGTATGTCTACTTCCTTTACCAGGTTAAGAAAGTTTTCCATCATTATTTCTTCAAATAGCTCTTCAATTTCTTGTTTTCCTTCAGGTACCCCTATGATGTGGATATTTTCACATTTAATTATGTCCCATAGGCTCCTTAAATTAATATTATAGTCTTGGCTTCTTTTATCTTTCCATTCTGATTGAGAGTCCTTGCTTCCCCATTCCCTATATCGGTGGCTCGATCTTCTTTATCCACTCTGTTGATTCCCTCTAATATACTCTTCACCCCATATAATGTATTCTTCACTTCTGACTGGTTCCCCTTTATAATTTCCATTTCTTTTTTTTATGTCTCTGTTAAAGTTCTCACTGAGTTCATCTATACTTCTCCTAAGTTCATCGAGCTTCTTTATAACTAGTGTTTTGAACTGTGCACCTGTGAGATTGCTTGACTCCATTATTCATGAATCTCTATTCTGTTCATTCATATGGTTTCTGCTTCTTTGTCTTCTCATTTTGGCTGCTTTTCTGTGTGTGTTTCTATGTACTAATCAAAACTCCTAAGCCTTCAGGTCTTATTAGCATGGTTTTGTGTAATAGATGTCCAATGGCACAGTCTTAAGAGAGGTTCAGTTGCAGGCCAATTTTCGCCCCAGCCTGTGCCCCTCCTAGGCCACTTGTTACGATTCAGCAAGCAATGCACAGATGCTCTGCTTATAGTTGCCTCAAGAGTCCATACCAGAAACTGAAGCCAACTGCCACCAGTGTGAGTCTTGGCACTGCTCAGCAAGGATCACTGGACTCATCAAGAACACAGCTGGATGTGGCTTGGGTGGGGCCGTGAGTTGGGGAAGGCGGAGTTTCAGGGAATATTCTGGGCGGAGTTCAATGATGTCTCAGATATGATGGTGGTTCTGCATGGGTGGTTCAACAGAGGAACAATGGATACTGCCAGCATTTCTGCTGGGAGAAAGCCTTGTGTCTGGCCCTCACTTTGACAACTCAGCGTCCCTCTGTAAGTTCCTGGTGCTCCCCCGCCCCTGCCGAGCAGCCAACTAGGGGCTGGTACTCAGAGTGAGCAGGTCTGTCACCGCGAAAGTTTACTCGCTGACATGGCCCCTTTAAGAGGTGTCTGCAGCTACTAGCTGCCACTGCCATGGGCTCTGTCCCACTCAGCTGTTTGGAACTGGACAGCCTTGTGTCTTTGACCCCTCCTACCTCCTGCTGTTGCAGGTTGATTAATTATTTCTCTCCCTAGTTGCAGTGCTTCTGTTCATCTAGATTCCAGGTGAGTTCGCATGCTGTTTGCTTTGTGTTTTTGTCCCAGCTTTCATGTGGTCGCAAGAGGGATGAACAAAGTCTTTATCATCTATGTCATTTTTTCCCCTCTCACCCTAGGGGCTTTATAGTCTCCTACTAGCCCATGCTCAGCCTTTAGCATTTAATAAAAAAAAATTCTAAGCGAATCTTCTTCTTGGCTTATATTAATTTTGGCAGCCTCTGTGCCATGTAAGTAAATGCTAGCACCCTGCTTTTACCTGAAGTCACCCATCTGTCTCTAGATTTCATGTTGTTTTCCCTGTGACCACAATTCTCTCATGTGTTCAATAAAAATCCATTATTTTGAAGTTTGTTTATCTTTTTTTCTTGTTAAAAGGATGGGAGGAATGCTTTTTCTAGCTCTCTACATCTGCAAGCTGAAACTGGTGGATGAAATTTTTCATGCACTGTTTCTGGGACCTAGGTTCCTTCTTCTTGTGGCTTTACCATCTACTCTGGGTCATATATAATTATTTTTATGTTCATAGCTGGCTTTTACTTAGGATATATTTTTAGATGTTAAATTACTGGGTGTTGCAGTGTGTGTTCTCCAAGAAGCAGATTCCAAGATGGAAATTAACCTGCAGACATTTGTTAGTAAGTACTCATGGTCAAAACCTTTTGAGAGGAAGGAAAAAAAGCAAGGTTGAGCAGAGGGAGAAGTTTGGTTGTGATAGAACCTCAACAAAGATTCAGTTGAACCCATGGGAAGCTCTGGAGCAGAGATTTGTCCTATATGCAGGGAGAGAACTAGGCCTTTATATTTCTGTATTACCTAGTCATTGCACATGGGCTTGTCCAAAGTCATACCTGACAAGGCAGATGTCTCCAGCTGATGGTAATATCTAGAGAGGGCTGAGAGCTGAGGAACACTATCTGGTAGAAGCTGGAGGAGTAAGTCCTGAAGGAGATCTGAGCAGTGATCACAGTTTCTACTACATTGAGTCAAAACATATGCATATTTTAAGGTTCTTGATAGATACCACCAAAAGTTTCACAATTTCACAAAAAGTGTTCTAGAATATGTATACTTAATCTCTATTTTAAAATTGTATTAAATTTATTGATGTGGCATTGGTTAATAAAATTATGTAGGTTTCAAGTGTAAAATTTGATAATCTATCTCATTGTGTGTTCACCACCCAAAGTCAAACCTCCTTTTGTCACCATAAATTTGACCCTCTTTACCTTTGTCTACCTGCCTCTGCCACCCCTTTCTCTCTGGTAACCACTATAATGTTGTCTGTGTCTATGATTTTTTGTTTCTTTGTCTTGTGTGTTGCTTTTAGTTTTATATTCCACATATGAGTGAAATCGTATGGTTCTTGACTTTTTTCTGTCTGACTTACTTTGCTTAGCATGATATTCTCAAGACCTATCTATATTGTTGTAAATGTCAGTATTTCATCTTTTCTTATAGCTGAGTAATATTCTATTGTATATATGTACCACATCTTCTTTATCTAATCATAAGCCGAAGGACACTTTGGTTGTTTCCATGTCTTGTCTACTGTGCATATAGTTGCAATGAACATAGGGGTACATGTATCTCCCTGAACAGTTTGAAAACATTTATTTATATTTAATCTCTTGTACTTAGTTTTCTCATCTGTAAAGTTGAAATAATAAAAAAACTTTCAACTCATGGAGTTTTTATTGTGAGAATTAAATAAGTAAATATTTATGATATGCTTAAACAATGCCTGATATATACTAAATTCCTTTTAGCTATTATTATTGTAGTTGTCATTTTGCACAGGCCAAGCAGTAAGTAAAAGTGCCCATTTCTCAGCATAACAGCCACCCATGGGGATTTTCATTAAAAATAAAAATTTCCAATTTTAGACCACTTATATATATATTTTTTTGTCAATTATATGCACATGTTCTTTGCCTATTTTTATTAGGATGTTATTTTTTTCTTATTGATTTTAAAAATGCTTTTTCATGCATTTAGAAGTCATTTAAATTAAAAAACATACTTCTAGTTTCTTGTATATATTTTAGCTTATTTATTTTAGATTGTTATATTTTTATATATTTGCTGTAGGGAGCTTAATTAGTGGATCAATGTCAACATAATATTAATGAAGACGATTATATGATAAAGATATTGTTTTATGTTGACTAACACCTATTGAGTATTTACTATCACAGGCACTTTATTCATTCATGCATTATCTTATTTAATTCTCACCACAAACCTTCTTTTATGTCCATTTAACAGATAAGAGAACTGAAGATTATATAAATTAAATGAATTGCCCCAAACTGGTAAGTGATAGAGCTGGGAATGAAACTCAGTTCTGTTTAGATATCATAGTCAGCATTTCCCAGGGTGTGCTCTGTGAAACAGTATCCTATGAAATACTACAAGTACAAATGTGCACACACACAAACATGTGTGTGTTTTCTGTAGTCAAATCAATATGCGGAAGTCTTAAATATCTGATTCCAGAGATAGTTCATAGATATCAGCATATTAGAAGCTCTAAGGGACACTTTAGGAAAGAAACTTGCTTAAATCATGTAACTCAGAATTTCCCCCAAATAGTTTAATCATGGATCTTTTATTTCCTATCATACCACTAACAAACCACAGAAATAGTGTTCTATTTCACACACTTTTTAAAATACCACACTATACTACTTAGTCTCTCAACCAGAGGAGATATTCAGAATCTAGCTCACTGGGATTCTGTTCACAAATCATCAATACAGATGAAAACAAAGGCAACGACTTAATCAAATTAGCTAGTGAGTCAAAGTGGGGAAGAAAAGCTGCTACACTAGATAATAAAGTAGGACTTAATAATCTGGAACAATAAACAGAAGTAAATAAGATAAAATCTGACAGGGATAAATGTAAAATCTTGCAGTTAGGTTAAAACAAAAATCAATTACATGATAGTAGTTTATGTGAGGAAGCCTGGGGGATTTAATTGACCATAAACCCAATAAAAAAAACAATTGAAGTGTTTTCAATAAGCAAAGAACTACAGTTTTATACCTGCGTGAATACAAGAGCAGTGTTCAGAGTGGCAAAGATTGGTACACATTCCCCTAACCATTATGCTAGTCAGAGGGTTTATCGAGCATTGTGATATTCCTGGCAGCACACTTTCCGACAGGCAATGTATGGCAAGCCAAAACCTATCCAGATGGCATTGACTTAGATAATAAGGAGTCCAGCAGACACCACCTTTTGAGCAATAGTAAAAAAATAACCTCAAGCTATTTATTTCTGGCAAGAGTAGATTCAAGGTGGCTGTTGGGAGTGGATGATTGCACTAGATATTTTTTTCATTTGTCTCTCCTTATTCATTTATTTCATCCTTCACCAATATGTTTTGTATCCTAGGCTGCTCCCTGCCCTTTATCTTCCAGCAGGGGGCACCAGGATGAGGTTAGAGGGTAGAGGGAGAGTACAATGAGTATTTTATTAACTTGGCTGCCTTCCTGCGGCTTTCTAGGTGGACTTCAACTTCAGCTACCTTCTCTGGTCTCAAGTAAAAGTTTCTTCTTTTTAACCCTTCAGGCTTAAGATCCTATTCTTGTTAGCTCTGGAGTGCTCCTACGATTCGCTTAACTCTGCTCACATTTTTGTAAATCCCCTTTACTATGCTCTCCTCAATTGTCCTGCCTGAGTGTGTGATTTGTTTCCTGCTGAGATCAGATTCATACTAATGCTGGGATGATTCAAATGATTGTCTTTGAATATTTCAAGGGCTATCATATGGAAGGATGTGGAATTAAGACAAGAGAATGGAAGTTAATGGAAAGATTGAATTCATGTATTCATGCAAGTAACCTTATTAAGCCTCTATTATGTGCCAAGCATTGTGCTAAGCATGAAGCAGTGCTCCAAAAAACTCATAGCAAAGAGAGTTAATCCAGGTTAGAATTTAGAAAGGCCTCTCAGGAACAACAACAAAAAAAAAAGGTCCAAAAGATGAGTAGGGAATGCAGGGAAAAGAAAGTAAAATCTGGACAGGAATGTTCCAGGAAGAGGAATTTATAGGTGAGAATGCTGAAGGTGAAAGTGAAGTAGCCTTATTCTAGAAAGTGAAAAAAGTGTTTATAGTTTCTCTCTCTTCCACTTGAGTAAGAAGAGAGCATCCAGGGATGAGGCTGAGAGGTAGAAGGAGATTCAAACATGCAGAGCTGTTGTGAATATAGACTTGATCCCAAGGGCTGGAGGAGCTACTTGAAAAGTTTAAAGCAAGGGAGACACCCAGTATGATTTTCTCTTTCCATTGCAGATAGAAAGAGCAAGAATTTCCAAGGATCAGAGCTTTTCAGATATAAATCAAGCTGTCTTCCAAAAGAATGAACAGCTAGATCCTGAACTCAGCCAAAGAGAGACTGGAAGACAGCATATTTCCAAAAAGAAAACTACCCTGAGTGAAAAGTTGAAGTAGTGGACATCTACAGCCTTTTTTAATTCTAAAAATTCTGAGACTTCTTTATTTGGCCAAATGCTTCACAGTGGAATAAAGACAGAGAGGTTTGGGAATCCATTCACTTTCATCCAAAACTGGCAATGAGAAGTTACTTTTTTTTTTCCCAGTCCCTCCTCTTGGGCCTAGAAAACAGGACACATGTCCAGACCTAAGCATCAGGATACACAGGACTTCAGTGTTTGTGTTCTTCTCTCATCTCAGCTGACACAGGAAGGGCACCGGCCACAGCAAGCTCCAGAGAATAGCTCTGCCAGCATCTGACCTTCAGGCTTGCTGATAGTTGACTCTATAGTAAAGGATATTAGACAAGTTCACTATTATTATTTTTTAAATTAAACCCTACAAAAAGTAAAAAGCAAACATCTCAGGCCCTGGGGCAGTGTAACCCTTTGGCCACAGTGAGATCTGAGGGCTCCGAAGATAGAGATATTGTTAAGCACAGCGGCCCTCCTGTTTTGGAACTCATTCTCAGGGACTGGGCAGAAATGTGTGTGATAATGCAGCTGTGTACAAATGCATTTGTTATAGAAACCTTCTCATTACACTTGAATTTGGGCCAGTGCATGGCCCTGACAGTGAGGAGGGTCCGAGGCTGCCAAACTGGCACTGTTTAGAGCAAGTTGCCTTTTGCAGCCAGCATAAGCATCTGAGATGTGCCAGAGAGCCCACTTCCTTTTGGAGAGTGCCCAGTACATGCTTCCAATCTCATATCTTGGTCAATCTCTTTGTTCTATACTAGACTGTAGCAAACACTACAGCTTTGTCAGTAGGGCTCAGTTTTCTAGTCGTTATTCCACTCAATTCTTAATCCTGTGAGTCATTTTCCTACCACATTGTCCTACTCCTCTTTTTTTGCAGCCCCTGGAATATGTTCACATTTTCTGGCATTCCAGGTATAGAACATGTGCAATTAGAACTGGGCAGTCCCTACTTTCTGACTACGATGACAAGAGAAGCAGCCTAGCTTTCCAAGCACTTCTTATGACTTCAAATTAAAACAGATTTATTTGGGCTGAAACATTCATTAGTGAAAGACAATTAGACAATTATCAATCTATACCGAGTTGTAATAACTTTAACAAGAGCATAGGATAAGTCTTCCTAATCCTGCCAGGATGGCCACACCAATAGGGCAACAGGAGAGACCGGTAGGAAAAAGGGGAGAAGGAAAGGAACTAAGATGGGAGTGATGGCCATGAAGGAGGAAAGAAAGCATAGTAAAGTGAATGTGAGAGGGTTTAATTTTCTTCATGGAAAATATGCTATTATCAAAAGCAACTTCTTCTACTGGCATTTTTGCTTTTACCAGTAGAGGTGAAGAAGTGCAGTTTTATGTAACACATATAACAGAGAAAAGAGAATGGTGACCCTAGAAAAATTATAACATTAAAAATAAGTCTGTCTTTGCTAATAAACAGCACAGACACCATACTGTGCTATCTTGAGTATAAAGGTGACATTTATAGTTAATCCTATAGTAACTTCTCCAACTGCTACTGCATTTTGAACACCATGCTCTCACACAGAGTCTCTTTCCAAAGATTGAGTATTTCTGAGGCTTCATACTTCGAAGCCTAGATTGGGCATTCTGTTCTTAAGAATGCCTCATGGCCTGGGTTATCTGCTTCCAAAATATCTTCCTCACATGAGAATAGTTTTCACATTTGGTAATTGTTTACTTATCTTTTCCACCCACCAGATTATGACCTTCCTGAAGACAAAAACCACATTATTCATTTCTGAATCCCTGGTGTCTGTCAATGCCTCCCTTTATAAATCTTTGTAGAATAAAATAACTCATGAGCCTTATTTCTTGTCTCACCCTTTAAGTCAAGAGACTACAACTGTAGGGTACTTAAGTTAAATTAGATACATTGACTTCTAACCCCAATATACTGTAATTTTAGAACATGCTGTTTTCGGGCTAAATTGGGGAGTAGATGAGGCTTTAAAGAAAAAAAAAATGTTTGGCTGGATGAGAATATAAAAAGAGGAAAGAATTTCTCCTAAACAGAATCCTTCATTTAAAAGGATGAGGTAACGGAGAAAAAGGAACCCTCATACTCTGCTGGTGGGACTGCACGTCAGTACAGCCACTATGGAAAATGGAAACAGTATGGAGGTTCCTCATAAAACTAAGAATTAATCTATCATATGATCCAGCGATCCCTCTACTGGATATTTACCCCAAAGACTTGAAAACCTATATCCGAAAAGATATTTGCAAACCAATATTCATAGCAGCATTATTCACGGTGGTGTCCTACAATGAAGCAACTGAAGTGTCCTACATAGATTATTGGATAAAGAAGCTGTGGCACATATATACAATGGAATATTAGTGATAAGAAGAGATGAAATACTGTCATTTGCAACAATATGGATGGACCTCGAGATAATCATGCTAAGCGAAATAGCTGGACAGAAAAAGTTGAAAACCACATGATATCACTGGGATATAAACCTAAGAGCAACAAAAAAACAGGACAAACAAGCAGAAACTCATAGACATGGACAATAGACTAGTGGTTACCAAAAGGTAGGAGGGAAATGGGAGGGGGGAGGTAGATGGGGTAAAAGGGGTCAAATATGTAGTGACAGAAAGAAATCTAACTATGGGCAGTGAACACATAATGCAATGTATATTTATGCCTTACTGTTAAATTGTATGTCTGAAACTTACTGGATTTCATTAACCAATGTCATCGTAATAAAAATTAAAATTAAAAACAAATAAATAAATAAAAGAAAAAAATTAAAAGGGTGAGATAAATTATGGCAAGAGTAAAATGGAATTTAGGCTAGGCATATACAAAGATATATGTACAGAATTATAGAAAGACAGAAACATTAATTCTCACTTTTAACAGTCAAGAGTTGAAGTCCAGAAGTAGTAAAAACCAAAATTCTGACTGCAAGAAAAGTTGGAAATCCCCTTTTTTTCTGAAATTGAACTCTTCATAAAAAATATGTTAAAAATGAAGGTGAGGTTTGTTTACTTTTAGAATCAGTGGCTCGAAAGGGGTAGAAACCATTGATGGTTAATATGAAAAAAAGCAATTTAAAGGTGGCTCCATAGTGTAGTGGTTAGCATGTCTGCTTTACACACAGAAGGTCCTGGGTTCACACCCTGGGTGCGCTAGACCCTGGGTGCACGCCGCTAGAGCATGGGAGGAGATGCCCCACCTTCCAAGATCTAGTTCTTAATGGGAGACAGCAACATCCGTAGGTCAGGAGTGTAACTGTGTGGTGGGGAATTAAAGGAGGGGGAGCAATTTAATTGTTTTGATTTAAAAAAAAACAAATGTAAAACATTAGACTCTTCTGAGTTATATGAAAGGAATAGAGAACATGAACATTAAATAAATAGAACAAATAAAATATATATGCACTTTCATTTTCTACTGTTCATAGTTATAAAAATAAGAAAGAGGATTAAAAAGAAAGAGAAATAGTTGTAGGTTGGGGGAGGCTTTGGATACAGTAACAGAGAAAGAAACATGCATATAAACTCATGTGGACATAAAACCATAACTAGAAAAAGATACACTCAAATAAAGATCCAGATATAGGTTTCCACGGCTTTGAATCTCCATTTCGATTTTGTTTTATTTTAGAATAAACTAGCAAAGAGTTTTAAAATTAGGTTTAAATTTACCTTTGAGATCTCTATTCTTGCTTTGGGAATTATGAGACTCTGATTGTTTGCTCTGTGTGTGTGTGTGTGTGTGAGAGAGAGAGAGAGAGAGAGAGAGAGAGAGAGAGAGAGAAGAGGAGAGACAAATAGAAAATGAAAAATTCTAAAGGAACCGATATAAAAGTTATGATGAGAACCTTTGTTCAGAGTAAGGACTATTTCAAGAAGAGAATATTCTGAAATTTTGAATGGATCCCTTTACAAACTCACTTTGGTTGCTGAAACAAACTACATGGTGTGTGTTGGGGGCGGGGGAGGTGTTCCAAAAATAGGTTTCATTGGCTGCCATTTCTCTCTTTGGAGATTTTCTGAGTCATCAATTTGTCCCCATCTCACACTAATCAGAATTCCTGGAGTGAGATGGGGCTTGGGGATGCTTGCACTGCTTTTAACATACTTTTTGCTTCATGACTCAGTGGAAGTGGGTAAATGAACCCAGCATATAAGATTTTGCATCTTATAAAAGATGCAAAAAAAAAAAAAAGTCCACCAACATGTTCGCTAATAAGTCTGTTATGGGGAGCAATTCTGAATTTACTCTACACTAAACGTTTTAATTTTTTATTCTTATGTAACTACATATTGGAGATATCCTACAGATAAGCAGCTTTGCACAGCTTTGTCACCCTTGTTATTGAACCTTTTAAAAATATTCTACTTTCACTTATTCAATTCCATAGTTATTGATTTAGAAGAAGATAATATGTAACTTAACGTGCTCATGAATTATTGAGTGTTTTGTCACTGACTGTTTTTTTTTTGTGCCCGTGTTATTATATGTTATTGATCCACAATACTTTATGATTGTTTTTTCTATTCTTTCTATTTAGGTTATATTTAACATCCTTTAAAAGTCTGTTAACTCCATTTTACCATTTTTGCTTCACAGACTAAAACTTTTTTTGAGTTTATACTATGGATGAGATACAATGCTATCCACTGGAATTGAATGCCTTGTGGCTGTGACTCCAAGCTGTAAAATGGCTTCTAGACTCACATGTTCATTTATAAAGCTATTTCATTTCTCCTTAGCTCAGCAACAGGTTTCAATTAAATGGAGCATTATTATTAAAAGTTCTTTAACAAAGAAAAATATATCTATTTAGTTGTGTGATTTTTAAAAAAAATCCCCTAAATCTTCCCCATATGGTAAAATATGACCAATAAGAAATTTTATAGACTGAGACCTTTTCCTCTCAAGATAGAAGTGATTGATAGTAAAGGAGCTATTCAAGTCTTTATGTGAAATTAAAGCTTAGCTGTGCTGGCCTTATTTATAGGGGAGTCCAGAGGCTTGTTCCTCAACAAGAGGTATAGAATCCCAGTTGTAACATTCAGAATACTAATGAGAGTCTCCACTAATCACTCCTCTCCACCTGAACTGGGCTACGTCTTTCTTGTTTATCTCTCTGTGCTAGTATTCTAGAAATAAAGGTCTGCTCCATTTTTCTTAAGGGGATAGAGTTTAACAGCAGAAATAAGAACAATTATTTGGCTATGGCATACAAAGTTAATTCTGATCCCATGGTATATTTTTTTTTCTGGTGCATGTGAATTACTTAATTATGATTAAATATCATTGCCAGTACTGTCTGTTGCTTCCTTCTGTGCCCCTCACTGTGCTCCTCACCACTGAGTCCCTGGAGGGAATCTCAAGTAGATGATGGGCAAGATGTTACCCCTCCCAAATGTCAGCCAGGAACCCATTTCTGAAAAGGCTTTATTACAGGCAGGGGGACTCAGACCTTCTTGGCTGCTGCTTCCCTCATGGCCGCAAGGACGTTACTCAGCTCCTTCCTCTTCCTCTTAGTATGAATGTGTGTCCTCTCCCTTTTCTTGACAATTGTCAGGGCTTGCTCGTCATTGGAGACCTTGAGCACCTCCGTAGAGCACCGCTTGTAGGGGGCAAAGCTGCACACCTTTTGGATCATGTCCTGCACGAACTTGGTGTGCTTGGTGAGACGTCTGTGGCAGCGGCTATGCCTCAGCTTGCTCACATTCTTGGTCACCTTGTGACCCTTGTTGAGGTCCACAGTCATTGGGTAGTGCAGAGTCATGGCTACGGACAAGAGTGGGAGAGGAGATAGAGTTGAGTTTTGCCTCAGCCATCACCACCTGGACCCCCGTGCTCTGGCCCCCTTAGAGTCACTCGTTGCACCCAATCGGCCCCCTGAGCCTCACTGGGATCCCTGGGGTCCACATGGTGGCTGATCCCACCTGCCCAGGGTCCAACTAACCTGCCTCATGGTATATTTTAAGCCAAAATACACTCATTCTCTGAACTCTAAACATGGCAAAAATGACTTTTGCTTTTTTTCCTCCCAAGGAGGGAGGAGGATGATTATAATAATATTCTATAAGAAAATACCTAAAACACTGTCTGAAATTTGCCTTACTTTTTCTTAGTCTTCAAGATTAGATAATACTGGCAGAATTTAAGATCTTTGACTTCAAGTGGAATGAAACAAGCATTACAAAATAGATATTATAATAAACAGAAAAGAAAGGGAAATTTATTTTACTGGAGATTGGAGACCTGTAATCAATAATGTTTCACAGAGAAAAACTTTAAAGATGCCAGCTTGTTCTTAGACTACCCAAAATATTTTGATAAGTGATGGCATGTCTGTTGTGTTTGAGATGCTCGGAGAACAAGGTATTGTTTCACGTGGTCATAACATGTGATTGGGAGTGGCTGGGCATCAGGCTAATGAATTACTTTTGAGCTAATTCCTAAACATTACTAGTGGAGATAAAAAAAATGTCAAAAGGTAAATCATCAGTGTATATAAGTACAGTCAGACCACTGTATTGATCAATATCCACAAAACCTGCCAAATCAGCAACAGAATCCTCTCTCACATAAGATTTATTTCATCCTGAATCTCAAGCAGGGAAATGGTATATAGTTATTATTGGCTTAATTGCTTTAAACCCAAAGTGTCAGGTATCTATTGCCATAAACATTGATACATAACAATTCCGCCTTCTCCCCACCCCAACCAAATAAAACCATAGCTCATGAATCTATGGATCAGTTGAGTGATTTCTCTTGTTTGGACCAGGCTTGCCTGGAAGCACTCATGTGCTAATAATTAGATGAATGATTGGCTAGGCACTGGCTGGTCTGATGGTCTTGCTTGAGATGGCTGTCCTCCATGTATCTCTCATCCTCATGACAACTTGTCCAGCCTTGTTCACATAGACTTCCAGGGGCCAAGACAGCAAGCAGAAGTATTTATGCCTTATGAGGTTTAGGTTTAGAACTGCAGCGCTATCAATTCCATTGCATTCTATTGGCAAACCAAGTCACAGGGCTGGTTCAATTTCATGGAATGCAGATATAAGCTCCACCTCTAATTGGAGAAACTTCAAAGTCTTGTTTCAAAAATCATAGATTCAGAGAGACATAGACAAATATGCTATTTTTGCAATCAATCTACCTTGGAATAGGAGGCCAGAAATTGAAAAGCAAATATCAAGCTAAGGAAATGTCTTCCAGGTTGTAAAGAATTAAGACATGGTGCACTAGTGAGGAATTCCATCAGACTTTTTTTTTTCTTTTACATGGCATTTTGGGAAATAAAAGATCATAAAAGTAAATAGATCAAGGGTAACAAATTATGTTGGAGTTAGAATTTCATTTTTTTTTAATCAACTTTTTCAAGTCTAGTTTAAAGCATATAGAGAGATAATTGCATATAAGTTAAAAACAAAAATGTTTTAAGAAGAGCTAAGATTTCATGAGGAAATATACAAAATTTACTTTCAATCCCTATTTGAACCAATTAGATTAGAAGTTCTAGTTTCATAAATGTCAATGGCGTACAAAGCAAAGTTTTGTAACTTGTGATTATACGAGAGGCAAAGTAGAAAAGAGATCATATTCTCAAAACCATGCTTCATTCTTGGTAAGAAAAACAAGTGACTTTATGCTGCCTCCTGATGGCAAATAAATTGCAGAGACCAGCTTAAAGACATGACTCATTCTGTTAGCATCATAGGCTTTATAGCCTATTTAACTTTGCTTTTCAACACATGTTTGACTAATGTACCCTAATTTTGCTCAGGGAATCTCCCAGATTCAGTTTCTCCAAACACCATTTGAGTAGATGCAATGAACACTGTTCTAAGAGTATAAGGAATGTAGGAATTAGAGTTATAATTTCGGCATTAATGCTGTGTGCTCTTGATTCTTCCACACCCTGATTTCTTCAACTACTAAATAAGGATGCTTTAAACTTTTTTTGGCATAAATATTATAAGTAAAAATAAAATCCCTTTAAAATAGTGTTTCATATATTGCTGGGAGATTAAATTGAAATGAGTGTAGTTTTGGTGTTGAAAGTCTTAGAAATTTGCACACTTCCTGACCCAAGAATTCCACTTTTAAGGATTTATTTTAAAGAAATAATCAAAGATGCACATAAAGATTTGGATGCAAGGGCACTTATTCCTTTAATTTCATGACAGCAAAAGTACTGGAAACCACCACCCACATTAGAGTTTTATATAAATAAATTACAGTAGAATCTTACATTGAAATGTTAGGCAGCAGTGAGAAAAGATAATCTGGAGAATTTTTATAAATACATTCTGAATGTTTTTCACATCACTAAATGAAAAAAAAATGTAATAAAATGTTTCGTGTAATTACATTTTTGAATAAAATATGTATATAAAAAGGCAGAATATGCACTAAAATATTATCAGTAATAGTTATCTATGTTGGTAATATTTTCTTAATTGTGCTTAACACTCTTTTGTACATGTATTACTTTTCTATAATAACTTTTTTCTTATAACAAAGGTTTATAAAATAAAATTGATACGTATAAAGCATTTTTATGCTTACTTCTTGAATCAGAACTATAATAATGAGAACCAAAATTCAAAACTCTACATCTTTAAGAACTTTGCCAACTGACATTTGTCTTTGTCACAGACAAAACACTTTTCTATTTATGTTTGCAGCATTGAAAAATGCACAGTATCTTACAGCACAAGGAGGGAGATTTATAATAAAGCCCTTCATCTCAGTGCATGAGTACACCTGTAAATCATTCAACAGACTCACATTAAATATAAGCCTCAAAGCAGCAGATGTATCAAACAATAAAATTTGAGTGTGTCTAAACTATCTGCATCTTTGTTTCTCTATATAAGCATGAATGTCTTTCTAAACTCTCTATTCCAGAGCCATCTCATTGTTCATTCAACATATATTTACTTTGGAACAATAAATTATCAGCTGAACTTGCTATAATGATTCTGAAAAATCAGGTTGCCAATGGTTTCTTGGGATCAGAATCCTCACAGACACTCAGAAATCTCTCCAGCATAGTGTAGGTCTTGCATATAATAATAAATAAGCAAAATACAGTAGTTCTGCCCTCAGGAAACTTATTTTCTGGTCAAAAAGAAAAAAGTACACAAATTGAATGACTAGAAAAGAGCCATTCATCTATTCTTTCAACAATATTTGTTTAGAAAATATTCATGATGAGCAGCTTGTCAGGAGTGGAGAGAATATATGATATAATTTTATAATAAAATTCAGGGTTAATGCCAAATGGTATAAGCTAGGAAGGGGAGTGGGTAGTATTAACCCCCATATAAGCTGAGAACATCTTGTCCAAACAAACCTAGCATGATTTTATAGATGTGAAAACTAAGTAAGTGGGAAAGGCTTCCTAGTAGAAATAGAGCTTGGGATGAAATTGAAATAATGGTTGGGATTTAGTGGAGGAAAATGACAGAAGAGTGCTCTACCAGAAGAAAAAATGAACAAAGGATCTGAACTGAGCAAGCATATGATCTACAAGTGAGCCTAAGAGATAAGAACAGAAACTAAATATTTACCCAAGATCCAAACATGGAGAGTAAGTTTGTCTATTGATTCACAACAAACCCCAGATATTAAAGAATAGAGCTCTTAAAAACATTATTCTCCCTGAAAAGAAAGATGAAGAGTAGATAAACAGCTCCAAATAGTTTTTCACCTTTAGTCCTAAAAACAAAAATACAACAAATGAACAAACAAAAATCTAAAGATTAAACATAAACAATTATTTTAAAATGTGGCCTAAGTGAAAGGAAAGCTCTGCAGTCTTTCCAGCCATACAGATACATTAAGATGATGCTCTTGAAGCAGGAATCAAAAGAATTGGGCATGAATTCCTTCTCTACCACTTACCATAGCACTAAGTCCTCTTGGCATTCTCAATCTTGAGATCAGTTTTTCATTTTAAAATGAAACGATCACATTTCCACTTCTAGCCAGGGTAGAGCAAGAAGGATAAGATTTATATTTCTGTCTGAAACAGCCACAAAAACTAGACAAAATACATGAAACAACAGGATTCAATTCACTGGAAATCAGTCAGTGAAGGATAGTAATCCCTGACAGAGGGAGAGAAACAAGGTAAAACCCATGATTAACCCAATTTACTATTTGAGACTGTTTCTAGATTGTGGTGCAGAACGGGGAACTCAGGCAGAAACTAGTGATCTCTCTGAGTTTAGGAGACAGAGATGAGAGTCTGGTGGGATCGAGGTAACCAGAGATAGTTGAGAAGAGTACCAGAAAGGAGAAATGTGCACAGAGAGAAAGCTATGAAGATCTGCAGAAGGTTCCACTCAAGAACTTAGTAGTTTATTGATCAAAGCATGCATGTGAATGAATCACTGGAAGCTGGAGAAAGAACCATCACATGGAATCAGAGAAAACAGTGCCTGATATTCACACTGTACCAAGATAGTGTGTTATCACCAACCAGGTTGGGAAAAGTCATAATTATGTGGTGCTGAGTACAGTACTCTGAAAGTTCTTGCCTCAGTAGTAGGGAATAATTTTCTCCAGACTGAACACTGTTTCAGACCTGCCAAACACATCATAAAAGCACTATCTGAAAAGACTGAACTGCTTCCAAATAATGTAACTGCATTTCTGAACAAAGCTCAATAATTATAGGAATACAAAAATTTCAAGAACCCAAGAAGATAAAATTCACAATGGCTGGCATCAAATCGAAGATAGCAAGGTGTGCAAAGAAGCAGAAAAATAATACCCATAATGAGGAGAAAAATCAATCACGTTCATACCAGTGTTGGCATAGATGTTGGAATTAGCAGACAGAGACTCTAAATTAGTCCTTATTACTGTATTCCATATATTCAAAATGTTAAGTAGAAACATGAAAGATATAAAGAATCAAACTTCCATGCCTGGGAAAACATGAAAATTACCATGAAAACTACTGTGTCTGAAATGAGAAAAATAAAAAGAAAATACACTGGATAGGATTAACAGAAAATTAGAAATGGCAGGAACCAAGATTAGTGAACTTTAGGACACAGCAATAACAACATAAAAAAATAGAGAAAAAAAGACTCAAGTAAAAGGAAATGAAGAAAGAGAAGGAAAGAAGAAAGGAAAGAAAGAGGGGGAGAAGGGAGAGACATGAAGGGAAAAAAAGAAGGAAGGAAGGAAGGAAGGAAGGAAGGAAGGAAGGAAGGAAGGAAGGAAGGAAGGAAGGAAGGAAAGAAGAAAGAAAGAGAAAGTAAAAGGAGAAAAGAGCATCCGTGGGTTGTGGGACAACTTTGAGCAACACAGGGGATGTGTAATTGGAAGTCCTTGAAATAGACAAAAGAAGAGGAACAGAAAAAAAAAAAAACATTTTGAAGAACTAATAGGAATAAGTTTTCCAAATGTGATGAAAACTATAAAGCCAGAGATCCAAGAAACTCAATGAATCCCCAACACAAAAAAATATATAAGGAAACTATTTCAAAGTGCATAATAATCATACTGATCAAAAACGGTGATAAAGGGAAACTCATAAAAGTAGCCAGAGAAAATAAACATGTTATTTACAGAAGAATGAAGATAAAGATGACAACATATTTCTTGTCAGAAAGTGGAATGACATCTTTAAAGTACTGGAAACAAAACTGTCAATCTACAATTCTATATTCAGTCAAAACTATTTTTTGATTAGATAGCTTGAGTTTGGAGAAACTTGATGGATTAAGAGATGTCCCCAGATCTCTCTCCTTGAAACAAGAATAAGCTGAACATATAGAACTCAACAAAAAACACCTAAACTGCACACTAGCTTGTCTGAGCGTGGGATCTGAGCATAAGAGCTACACAGGTCACAACCTCAAGTGTTGGGCAGTGGACTGGAAGAAATAAAGAAGCTGCCTCTTTCAGCCACCAGAACTCCCTATAGGAGGAGGGGGAGGAAAGAAGTTGTGTCGAGTTTCCTGAACAGTCCTGCCTGGGAGGGCCATGAGCTCCATGTGGCTGGCAGCAGGGCCCAGTCATCAGAGCAGAAAGCAGAGAGCAGGATGGCAGAGAAACAACAGTTGATTTTTACCAGCCATGGTTGCAAAACTGAGGCTGGGCCACAGCCCCCATCTCCAAACCCATAGGGCCCTTCCCCCTATACCCTCTGAGATGGATGACTGTGGAGCCCCGGAGAATCTCAGAAAACACTACCGAAACTATTGCTACCAATGACAGGGACAGAGAATGAGAGTAGTGAGTGTGATTAAATATCTACAAGAAAATAAAAAAGGCATTATTAAGGCTTTATATAAAGCAGGGATCCAAGAGGCTTAGACGACAACTACTGGAAATCAAAAGAAAAGAGCCTTCTTTGCAACAGGTTAAAGAGAGACCTTTATATAATAAATCTTCTTTCTGGAAATAAAGCAGAATATACTTCCATTAATGCCCAGGTGTAGAAATAGTCCATTAAACACCATGAACAACCAAAGTGACAAGGCATCTCAGAAAGAAAGAGAAAAATCTCCAGAAAATAAGCTTACAGACATAGAAATATGCAACTTAAATGACAGAGAATTCAGGATGATATTTGTGAAAAACCTCACTGAATTCTGAAATAAATCATATAAAAAATTTCAGGAATTGAAAAAACTTAGATTAAGCAAGAAGATTGAAACCCTCGAAAAGAACAGAATAGATCTCCTGGAGATAAAAAACACACTTCAAGAGTTGAAAAATTAAATAGCAAGTTGGGAAATAGAGTTGACCAAATGGAGGAAAGGATCAGTGCTATTGAAGACAGAAATCTGGAAATAAATCAGAAGGATTAAGAGAGAAACCTAAGAATGAAAAATAATAAAAGAGAAATTTAAGAACCAGATGCTATTATCAGGAGAGGAAACATAAGAATAATACATGTTATTAAAGTGGAGGAAAAGGAGCAGGGACTAGAAAGCATTTTCAGACAAATAGTTGACAAGAATATCTCAAATCTAAGGAATGAGCTGCAGCTTGAAATTCAAGAAATCAACAGAACACCCAATTATCTCAACTCAAAAAGGCCTTCACCACGACACATTGTATTAAAGTTATCAAAAATCAACAAGAAAGACAGAATTCTCAGGGAAGCCAGGGAGAAGAAAATGGTAACTTATAAAGGAAAACCCATTAGATTATCGTCGGACTTCTCAGCAAAGACCTTACAAGCCAGAAAGGAGTGGAATGAAATATTCAAAATATTAAGTGAAAGGAACTACCAGCCTAGAATAATGTATCCAGCTAAACTCTTCTATAGATATGAAGGAGAAATCAAGACATTTCTAGTCTACGGCCATGCCACCCTGAACACGTCTGATCCTGTCTGATTTCAGAAACTAAGCAGGGTTGGGCCCAGTTAGTACTTGGATGAGAAACCACCTGGGAATACCAGGTGCTGTAGGCTTTGAAAAAATAAATAAAGAAAAAAAAAGATCTTTCCTGACATACAAAAATTTAAGGAATTCTCTACTATGAGGCTTGTACTACAGGAAATACTGAAAAGAGTCATATATATATAATATATACATATATATAAAATTCAGCTCTCTTAAAACAAAACAAGGCCCAGTTAATTAATAAAGTGACTATCAGGCAAATAGAAGGAGTGCAACCCTTACTAAGAACAGGGCATGATAAACTTAAATAGTAAGAAGAGATTTGCTATAGCAAGATAGTAATGAACGTTCAGCCTACATAGGGACAAATTGAGACAACAATGACTTAAAAGGGGAGAATTCAAAGATCCAAATTCACAAAGGGAAATAGAAAAAAGGCACACGCAAAAGAAAATGGATGACTGCATATATATAACTATCCTTTACATATTCGTAATGGTAACTACACACCAAAGATTCAGAACTGAAGTATATAACATAAAACAAGAAGAACCAGAGGGAAAAACCACTGAAGCCAACCAAAATAAAGAAAACAGAAACTCAAGGATAAGTAAGCAATGGAAACACCGAGGTACCAGAAAGCAAAAGATAAAAATGGCTATAAGAAGACCTCATATTTCAATAATTACTCTAAATGTAAATGGACTGAACTCACCAATTAAAAGGCACAGAGTAGCAGATAGGATCAAAAAATAAAACCTAACCACATGAAACTTTCGCAAGGATTGACCACATACTGGTGCACAGAGATAGCCTCAACAAATATAAGAGGTTTAAAATCATACCAACCATGTTCTCTGATCATAATGCTTTGATACTAGAGATCAAATGCATAAAGACAGCAGGAAGAACCACAAATGCATGGAGATGAAACAACGTGCTACTTAAAAATAACTGAATTACAGAAGAAATAAAAAGAGAGATCAAGAGATGAGTAGAAATGATTGATAATGATAGCACAGCATATCAAAACTTTTGGGACACAGCAAAAGTGGTCATAAGAGGAAAGTTCATATCATTACAGGACTACCTAAAAACAAGAAGGAACCCAAATAAACAACCTAATGCTCCATCTTAAAACACTAGAAAAGGAAGAACAAATGAAGCCTAAAGTAGAAAGAAATAATTAAAATTAGAGCAGAAATAAATGCAATTGAAAACAAAAAAAAATTGAAAATATAAATGCAACAAAAAGCTGGTTCTTTAAAAAATTTTATAAAATTGAAAAATTCCTGGCTAGACTCACTAAAGAAAAAAGAGAAAGGACACAAACAAACAAAATCAGGGATGAAAGAGGGGAAATTATGACAGACATTGCAGAAATACAAAGCATCATACAAGAATACTATGAAAAAGTGTGTAACACCAAATTTAATAACCTAGAAGAAATAGACAAGTACTTAGAAAAATACAATATTCCTAGATTGAATCAAGAAGAACCGGAAAATCTAAATAGACAGATCAGCAGTATGGAAATTGAAAAAATCATCAAAAATCTATGAAAAAGTAAATGTCCAGAACCAGAAGGCTTCACCAGTGAATTCTACCAAACATTCAAAGAAGATTAAATATCTATTCTCCACAAAATCTTTCAAAAAATTGAAGAGAAGGCAATACTCCCCAAATCATTTTATGAGGCCAATATTACCCTGATATCAAAACCTGGTAAAGAGAATACACAAAAAAGAAAACTACAGACCAATATCTCTCATGAACACAGATGCAAAAATCCTAAATAAGATACTAGAGAACTGAATACGGCAACATATTAAAAGGATTATACACCATGATCAATTGAGCTTCATCCCAAAGGCACAGGGAAGTTTCAACATATGCAAATCAATTAATGTGATACACCACATAAACAAATTAAAAAGTAAGAATCATATGATCATATTAATAGATGTAGAAAAAGCCTTCAACAAGATACAGCATCAATTTATGATCAAAACAGTTAATAAAGTCAGTATAGAAGGAAAGTACCTTAACATAATAAAGGCCATAGATGACAAACCCTCAGCCAACATTATACTTAATGGTAAAACACTAAAGACCTTCCCTCTAAGGTCAGGAACAAGACAAGGCTGTTCATTATCTTCACTGCTATTCATTATAACATTGGAGGTCCTAGCAAGTGCAACCAGACAAGAGAAAGATATAAAAGGCATCCAAATAGGAAATGAAGAAGTTATCCTGTCACTATTTGCAGATGATATAATTCTTTATATAGAAAACCCTAAAGACTCCACAGGAACACTACTAGAAACAATAAGCAAATACAGTAAAGTTTCTGGCTATAAAATCAATGTTCAAAAATCCATAGCATTCCTATACAATGAAGTGTCAGAAAAAGTTGGAAAAAATTTCTTTTGCAATTGCAACAATAAAATAAAATACCTAGGTATAAATTCAATGAAACTTGTGAAGGACCTGTATAATAAAAACTACAAGACCGTATTTAAAGAAATCAAAGAAGATACAAGGAAATGGAAAGATATTCTGTGTTGTTGGATTGGAAGAATCACCATTTAACTATGGTGACCACATTACCTAAAGCATTATACTGATTTAATGCAATCCCTGTCAAAATCCCATTGGTATTTTTTAAAGAAATAGAACAAAAAATAATCAGATTTGTATGGAAGCACAAAAGACTTCGAATTCCCAAAGTCATCCTGAGAAAAATAGAACGAGGCTGGAGGCTTCACCCTGCCAGAATTCAAATTATACTACAATGCGACAGTAATCAAAACAGCATGATATTGGCAGCAAAACAAACATACGGACCAGTAAAACAGAATCAAGAGTCCAGAAGTAAACCCATATGGACAAATAATTTTTGACAAAATAGCTATAAATATACAGTGCTGAAAGGAAAGCCTGTTCAATAAATGATGCTGGAAAACTAGAAAGCTACTTACAAAAGAACGACACGACTGTTGTCTATCACCACACACCCAAATTAACTCAAAATGTTCTAAGGAACTGATTATAAGACCTGCAACAATAAAATGTATAGAAGAAAACATAGAATCTAAACTCAAGGACCTTGGACTTAAAGAAGATTTTTTGAATTCGACCTCAAAAGCAAGGGAAGTAAATGCTAAAATAAACGAATGGGACTACAGCATTCTAAAAAGCTTCTGCTCAGCAAAAGAAATCGTCAACAATGTAAAGTGACAACCATCCGAATGCGTAAATATTTTTTGGAAGCAATGCTTCCAATAAGGGCCTAATAACCAAAATATACAAAGAACTCATACAACTCAATAACAACAACAACAACAAATAACGATCCAGTCAAAAAATGGGCAGAGGACTTGAACAGACACTTCTCCATAGAGGATATACATAGGCCAACAAATATTTGAAAAGATGTTCTACATTGATAGCTATTAGGGAAATGCAAATCAAAACTACAATGAGACACCCCCTCACATCTGTTAGAATAGCTATAATCAACAGGACAAGTAATAACAAATGTTGCAGAGGCAGTAGAGAAAAAGAAACCCTCATACGCTGCTGGTGGGACTGTAAATTGGTACAGCCACTATGGAAAATGGTATAAAGTTTCCTCAAAAATCTCAGAATTGGTCTACCATATGATCCAGCAATCCCTCTACTGAGTATTTACCCCAAAGACTTCAAAAATCACATCCCAAAAGATATTTTCACACCAATGTTTATAGCAGCATTATTCATGGTGGCCAAGACATGGAAGCAACCGAAGTGTCCTATGATAGCTGATTGGATAAAAAAGCTGTGGTATATATGTATATACAATAGAATATTACTCAGCCATAAGAAGAGATGAAATACTGCCATTTGCGACCACATGGATGGACTCAGATGATCATGCTAAGAAAATAAGCCAGACAGAAAAAGTTGAAAATCACATGATATCACTTATATGTGGTATATAAACCTAAAAATAACAAATGAACAGGAGAAACAGAGACTTATAGACATGGACTATTGACTAGTGGTTACCAGAGGGTAGAGTGTGGAGGAGGAGCGGGGAGGTAGATGGCGTAAAGGGATCAAATATGTGGTGACAGAAAGAAATCTAACTATGGGAGGTGAACACACAGTATAAATATATATATATATTCCTTACTGGTAAAGTGTACACCTGAAACTTATTCTATTTCATTAATCGATGTCGCCATTAAAAAATAATTTAAAAGAACCTATTTTTCAAAAGTGAAGAAAAAATAAAAATTTTATATATAAAATTGAAATAATTAATCACGAGCAAACTATCATTACAAGAAATATTAAAGGAATTCCTCAGGCAGAAACAAAATGATACTAGAAGAAAATACAGATACATACAAATAAATGAAAATCACTAGAAATGGTAAGTACATTAACAAATTTATAAGAATTTTATTTATCATTTAAATCTCTTGAAAAGATAATTAATTTAAGACAAAACATTTTTAAAATCCTAATGTATAATGTGGTTCTTAACATATGTATAAATCAAAGGTATGATGACCATAATACAAATGCTGGGAGGGGAGAAATGGAACTATTATACTATTGTAAGATTCTTATACTATACATAAAATGATATAGTATTACTGGAAGGTAAATTATGATAAGAGAAAATGCATAGTATAAACACTAAAGCAACCAATAATATAGCAAAATAAAGTTATAACTAATAAGTCAACAAAAGATACAAAGTAAAATAAAAAATACTCATTTAATACAAAGACAGCAGCAGAAGAAGAAAAATGGGGAAAAGAACAGATGGGACCAATAGAAAACAAATAGCAAGATGGTAGATTTAAACCAAAGAATATCTATAATCACATTAAATGTAAATTGTCTAAATATTCAATTAAAAGGAACAAGACAAACAAACAGAGACTCATGGACATGGACCATAGACTAGTGGTTACCAGAGGGTAGGGGGTGGGGGAAGAGGAAGGAGGTAGATAGGGTAAAGGAGGTCAAATATTGGTAGCTGAAGGAAACTGGACTTTGGATGGTAAACACACAATAGAATATACAGATGTCAAATTATAATGTACACCTGAAAAATAAATAAGTGTATTAACCAATGTTGCCCCAATAAACTTAATTAAAAAAAAAGTTAGCCTCTAGATTAAAGAAGAAAACAAGACCCACTTATATACTCCTAATAGAAATAAATTTAAATATTATAACTCAAATAGGTTAAAAGTAAAAGGACAGTGAAAGATAATTATGCTAACACTAGTCAAAAGAAAGCTTTACTGGCTATATAAATAACAAATAAAGAAAGTTTTAGAGCAAGGAATATTACCAGGGATAGAGAAGGTTATTTCATAATGATAACAGGGTTAATTCATCAGGAGGACATAATAAACTTAAATGTCCATTAACCTAATAAAACAGTTTTTAAAAACATGAAGCAAAAACTGATAGAGCTGTAAGAAAATATAGATAAATACTCAATTATAGTTGGAGATTTTAATACTTCTTTCTCTATAATTGATAGAATAAGTAGATGGAAAATCAGTGAGAACATAGAAGACTTGAACAACACTATCAAACAATTTTACTTGATTGACATTTATAGAACAATACACTCAATAACAGCATTAAAACATCTCCCTTTTAAGTACACAAGGAATATTTACCAAGATAGACCATATTCTGGGACATAATAAAAGTATCAATAAATTTAAAAGTATACAAGTTATACACATTAGGTTCTCTAACCACAATGGAATTAAATTAAAAATCAATAACAAAAATATTTGTAAAATACCCAAATATTTCAAAATTAAATAATGTAACACTGTTTTAAATAATCCATGGAAAAAGAAGAAATCAAAAGAGAAATTATGAAGTATAGTCATGTGCCACTTAGTACATTTTGAGAAATGCATTCTTAGGTGATTTCATAAATGTGGGAACATCATAGAATGCACTTACACAAACATAAATGTATAGCCTACTACACATCTAGGCTCTATGGTATAGCCTATTGCTTCTAGGCTACAAATCTGTATAATATGTTACTGTACAAAACATTAAAATAAATTAAGCACAAGAGAAAATGATGCAATCAAGAGATACAGTTAAACACAAGATATATGAGGCTGCTGCCAGGTTAACATGACATATTGTTTTACAGCAGAGTACATTATTTAGATTTATAAAATTATAAAAAGTAAACTATAGCAAATGCTTAAACCAGTAATATAGTTGTTTATTATCTTTATCAAGCATCATGTACTATACATAATTGTATGTGCTATACTTTTATATGACTGGCAGTGCGTAGGTATGTTTACACCAGCATCACCACAAACATGTAAATAATGCTTAGCACTATGATGCTGCAATGGCTGCAACATCACTAGGTGATAAGAATTTTTCAGCTCCATTATAATTTTATGGGACCACAGTTTTATATGCTGTCTGTTGTTGACCAAAGATTGTTATGTGGTGCATGACTGTGTTCTGTACTGTGAAAATGAAAAGCCAACGTATCAGAATTCTTGAACTGCTTCTAAAGAAGTACTTAGAAATAAATTTATAGCACTAAATGCTTATATTAGAAAAGACAGTCTCAATTAGTGTCCTAAGAAATTAGAAAAAGAAAAGTAAGCAGAAGCAACAAGTTAATAAAGAGCAAAGCTGAAATCAGTGAAATAGAAAACAGAAAAAGGGGAAAGTAAACCAATAATTCTTTCTTTGAAAAAAAAAAGTTGATAAGCCTCTAGCTAGACTTCTCATGAAAAAAGAGATACAGAATACAAAACACCAATATCGGGAATGAGAAAGATGACATTACAAATCCTACTTATAGTAAAAGAGTAAGAAGGGAATGTTATGAACAAGTTTATGCTAATAAATTTCACAACTTAAATGAAATGGAAAAAAATTCCTTGAAGACAGAAACTACCAAGCTTACTCAAGAAGACATAGATAACTTGAATAGGTCTATATCCATTAAAAATTTTATCTTATGGTTAAAAACTTTCCCACTAAGAAAACTCTATACCCAAATAGATAAGAAAGAAATAATACATAAGAAAGAAATAATACTAATTTTATACAAACTCTTTTCGAAAATTGAAGAAGGACTACTTCCCAACTGGTTCCATGTGGCCAACGTTACCACCCTCTCACCAAAGCCAGGCAAACACATTATAAGAAGAAGGAAAAAAACTATAGATTAATATACCTTATATTACATTAACATGAATACAAAAATTATAAACAAAATTTTGTCATATAGAATCAAACAATATATAAAAAAATAACGCATCCTGATCGAGTGATGTTTATCTTAGGAATTTAGTTTGGGTTTAACATTTGAATATCGAACAATGTAAACAAACTTTAACAGTCACCACATAAACTAAAAAAGAAACTACACAATCATTTCAATAGAAATAAAATTAATTAACATAATACAACATACATTTTTGATAAAAACTAAGAATAAAAGGAGACTTCCTCAACTTGATAAAGGGCATTGTGTTAGATTGACTCTAAAATGGCTTCTAATGATAAGGTCTCCCACTGGGTATAGGCCAGACTTAATGGTGACTCATTTTTAACAAATAGAATTCTGCAAAAGTGATAGGATATTACTTCTGAAGTTAGCTTACAAAATGCATGTGACTGCCATCTTGCTTAACTTTTTTTGCTCTCTTGTTAGCTTGCTTTGAGGGAAGCTAAGTTGCCCTATGGAAAGCCCCATGTGTCAAAGAACTGAAGTCTCCAGGCCAATAGCCAGAGAGGAACTGATACCCACTATCAACAGCCTGTGAGAAGATGAATCCTGCCAACAACCACATGGATGAGCTTGAAAGCAGATCTTCCCTGAACTCAGACTTCAGATGAAACAATAGCCACAGCTCGTGAAAAACTTTTAGGCAAGTGCATACGGCTAAGCCATGTCTAGAATCCCTATGCAGAGAACTTGTGAAATAAATGTTTATTGCCATAAGTTGCTAAATTTGGGGGTAATTTGTTAGGCAGCAATAGAAAATGAATATGGGTATTCAGATAAGAAAGGATGTGAAACTCTCTTTTTTTCATAGACAACATGAGTATCTACATAGAAAATCTGTGTCTACAAAAAAAGCTACCAGAACTAAAACATAAGTTTAGCAAAGTTGCAAGATACAAGGTCAATATGCAGAAATCAATCATATTCCTAAATGCTATTAATAAACAATAAGATATTGAGGTTAAATAAATAGTAACATTTAAAATAACATCAAAAACATAAAATATTTGGATAAATATGAAAGACAGGAAAGATTTGTATACCTAAGATTACAAAACATTGCTGAGAGAAATTAAACAAGACCTGAATAAATGGAAAAGTATACCTTGTTCATAGGTCAGAAGACTTGATATAATTAAGATATGAATCTATCTTAAATTGATCTATAGATTTAACATAATCCCAAAGTATCAATAGGACTATTTTTGCAGAGAATGGGAACCCAAATTCTAAAATTCATATGGAAATGCAAAAGATCTAGAATGACTAAAACAACTTTGAAGAACAATAATTTTGAGGACACACATTACTTGATTTTAATTTATTATACAGCTATAACAATCAAGAAAACAAAGGACTACATCACGATAGATAAACAGATAAATGGAACAGAGTATAGAGTTAGAGTTAAAAATAAACTTTTATGTATATGGAAAACTGATTTTAGACAAAAGTTAACGGTAAGTCAGTGGAGAGTCTTTTGTACAGTGGTGCTGGAACCAAATACAAAATTTAACTCAGTAAGAACCCTGGACTTAAATATGAAAACCAAAACTATAAACATTTTAGAAGAAAACAGAAAAATATTTTTGTGATCTTGGATGAGGAAAAGATTTCTTATATAGCACATCAAAAGTATGATCCAAAAAAACAATGATAATATGTACTTCAATGAAGTTAAATTTTTCTGCTCCACAAAAGACATTGCTAAAAGAATGAATAGACAAACCACAGACTGGGAGAAAATATTTTCAAAACATGCGTATAATAAAGGATTTGTATTCAGAATACATAAAGAATCTCAAAACTCAGTAATAAAAAGAACAACCCAATAAAAATGAGCAAAAGTTTTTAACAGACATTTCATCAAATGTATTGTGATGACAAGTAAGCACAGGAAAAGATAGTTAACATAGTCAGTAAGTAAATGTAAATTAAAACCAAAATGAAATACTATTACATATTTATTAAATTAAATTTAAATTTAATTGAAATTTTGAAGACTTACCATACCAAGATTTGGCATGATTAAAGAGGAACTGGAATTTTTATACACTGCTACTGAGAGTATTAAATGATATGACCACTTTGGAAAACATTTTTGCAATTTCTTAAGAAATTAAATATATACCTACCATATGATCCAGGCATTTCACATGTAAACATTTACCCATAATAAAATAAAGCACATGTTTATACAAAGACTTTTGCATGAATGTTCATCACAATGCTATTTGTAATAACCCCAAACTGGAAACAACCCCAGTGTCCTCAGCAGGTGAGTGTATCAACATTGTTGTATAACCATAAATGGAATACTAGTCAACAATGAAAAGGAATGAACTTTGATATATACAACAACATAAATAAACGCAAAATGATTATGCTGACCAACACAAATAAGTATTTAACATAATAGTTCTATCTGCACAAAATTTTAGAAAGTGCAAACTAATCCATAGTGACAAAAAGCAGATTAGCTGTCCCATTGACACCAATGGACAGATCTTCCAGGCAAAGAATAAACAAGGAAATGATAGGCTTAAAAGACACACTAGACAAGATGGATTTAATAGATATTTTCAGAGCATTTTACTCGAAAGCAGAAAAATATACATTCTTCTCAAGTGCACATTCAACATTTTCCAGAGGAGACCACATGTTAGGACACAAAACAAGTCTCAATAAATTTTAGAAGATTGAAATCATATTATTTATCTTCTCTGATCACAATGGTATAAAACTAGAAATAAATTACAAGAAAAAACTGGAAAATATGCAAACACATGGATGCTAAATAGCGTGTGACTAAACAATGAATGGGTTATTAATGAGATCAAGGAAGAAATCAAAAGCTACCTGGAGACAAATGAAAATAAAAACACAATGACTCAAAATATATGGGACACAGCAAAAACAGTCCTAAGAGGGAAATTCATAGCAATACAGACCTACCTCAAAAAAAAAAAAAAAAAAAAAAAAAAACAAGAAAAAGGCTTAAAACAATCTAAACTTACACTTAAAAGAACTAGGAAAAAAAAACAGCAAACAAAATCCAAAGTGAATAGAAGGGAGGAAATAATAAAGATCAGAGCAGAAATAAACAAAATAGAGTCTAAAAACAACAAAAAAAAACACAAAAAAACAAATGATTGTTTGAAAAGATTAATGAAACCAAGAGCTGGTTCTTTGAAAGGAAAAACAGAATTGACAGATCCTTAACCAGACTGATCAAGGAAAAAAGAGAGAAGACTCAAATAAATAAAATCAGAAATGAAAGAGGAGAAAAAACTACAGACTTACAGAAATACAAAGGATCATAAGAAAATACTATGAGCAATTATATGCCAAAAAATTGGACAATCTGAAAGGAATGGACATATTCCTAGAAACATACAATCTTCCAAGACTAAGTCAAGAAGAAACAAAAAATCTAAACCGATCGATTACCACCAATGAAATAGGATCAGTAATCAACCCCTCCCCCCACTCCCTCCAAAAAAACTCCTGGACTAGATGACTTCATTAGAGAATCTTACCAAATATTCAAGAAGAATTAACACCTATTCTTCTCAAACTATTCCAAAAATTTCAAGAAGAGAGAAGGCTCCCTAACTCCTTTTATGAGACCACCATTACCTTGATTCCAAAACCAGACAAATACATTACAAAAAAAGAAAACTATAGGCCGATATCTCTATGGACATTGATACAAAAATCCTCAACAAAATATTAGCAAACAGAATTTAGCAATACATTAAAAATATCATACACCAAGATCAAGTTGGACTTATAACTTGGATGCAAGGTTGGTTCAAAATCTGCAAATCAATTAATGTGATACACCATGTTAACAAATCAAAAGATAGCGACCATATGATCATATCAATAGATATGGAAAAAGCGTTCTACAAAATCCAGCATGCATTTATGATAAAAACTCTCACCAAAGTGGGAATAGAAGGAACATACCTCAACATAATAACTGCCATATATGACAAACCTACAACTAACATTTTACTCAATGGGGAAAGGTTAAAAGCATTTTCCTTAAGATCAGGAACAAGACAAGGACACCCACTTTCACCATTCCTCTTCAACATTGTATTGAGAGTCTTAGCCACAGCAATAAGACAAGAAAGAGAAAAAAGTTATCTGAATTGGAAAGAAAGAAGTATAATTCTCGTTATTTGTCGATGACATAATGCTATATATAGAGAACACGAAATATTCCACCAAAAAAACTGTTTGAACTGATAAATGAATTCAGTAAAGTAGCAGGTTATGAAATAAATATTCAGAAGTCAGTGGTATTTTTATACACCACTGATGAACTTTCAGAAAGAGAAATTAAGAAAACAATCCCATTTCCAATTGCATCGAAAACAATAAAATACCAAATTAACCAAGGAAGTAAAAGACCTGTTCTAAGAAAATGATGTCATTGAAAAAGAAAGTGAAGATACAAGTACATGGAATCATATGATGTGCTCATGGGTAGGAAGAATGAACATCATTAAATTGGCCATACTACCCAAAGCAATCTATAGATTCAATGCAATCCCTATCAAAATATCAATGACATTTTTTCAGAGAGCTAGAACAATTAATCCTAAAATTTATATGGAACCATAAAAGACCCCAAATAGCCACTGCAATCTTGAGAAAGAAGACCAAAATTGGAAGTATCACACCACCTGATATCAAACTATACTACAAGGCTATGGTAATC
Organism: Pteropus vampyrus; assembly: GCF_000151845.1. NCBI lineage: Eukaryota > Metazoa > Chordata > Mammalia > Chiroptera > Pteropodidae > Pteropus > Pteropus vampyrus. The sequence continues at coordinate 2,757,524 of NW_011889185.1, forward strand.
AAAACAGCATGGTACTAGCATAAAAACAGATACATTGATCAATGGAACAGAATAGATCCCAAAATAAATCCACACCTATATGCTTACTTAATATATGATAAACTCGGTAAGAATATAAAATGGGGTAAAGACGGTCTCCTCAATAAATAGTGTTGGAAAAATTAGACAGATACTTGCAAAAAAAGAAAAAATGAAACTGTACCACCTTCTTACACTGTATACAAGAATAGACCCAAAATGGATTAAAAACTTAAATGTAAGAACCGAAACCATAAAACTTCTAGAAGAAAACATAGATAGTAAACTCTCTGATATTAACAGTAATTTCTTTTCGGATATATCTCCCTGGGCAAGAGAAACAGAAGAAAAAATAAACAAATGGGACTACATCAAACTAAAAAGTTTTTGGACAGCAAAGGAAACCATCAACAAAACAAAAAGACAACCAACTGATTGGGAGAAGATATTCACTAATGATACATCTGATAAGAGGTTAATATTCAAAATATATAAGGAAATCATATAACTCAACAAGAAAAAAAAACAAAACAAACAATCCAATTTAAAAAATGGGCAGAAGACCTGAATAGATACTTCTCCTAAAAGGAAATACACATGGCCAATAGACATGTGAAAGGATGTTCAAAGTCACTAATCATCAGAGAAATGCAAATTAAAACCACAATGAGATATCATCTCTCACTTGTCAGAATGGCTACCATCAATAAATCAAAGAACAAGTGTTGGTGAGGATGCAGAAAAAAGGGAACCCTCATACACTGGTGGGGTTACAAATTGGTACAGCCATTGTGGAAGCAGTCTGGATGTTTCTCAAAAAAATTAAAAAATGGATATACCTTTTGACCTAGCAATTGCACTTCTGGATATTTATCCAAAGAAAACCAAAACAATAATTTGTAAAGATCTATGCACCCCAATATTTATGGCATCACAATGTATAATAGCCAAGATATGGAAGCAACCTAAATGCTCACCAACAGATGATTGGATAAAGAAGTTATGGTTTATATATAGAATGGAATATTACTCAGTCATTAAAAAAAATGAAAGCCTACCATTTGCTACTACATGGATGGACCTGGAGGTTATTACGCTGAATGAGATAAGTCAGACAGAGAAAGATAAATACCATATGATTTCACTTATATGTGGAATCTAGGAACAAAAAGAACAAACTAATCAAAAACAGACTCACAAATATAGTGGACTATTTGGTGACAGACGAGGGGGGCGGTTTGGGGAACTGGAAAAATAGGGTGAAGGGTAAATGAAGTACAAATTGGTAGTTGATAGATGGTCACAGGGATGGGGAGCACCACATAGGGAATACAATTATCATTAATATATTGGCTAGATGGAAAACCAGAGGAGAGAAGGAGCAATTAGGGGGATCATTTTATAAACTATATAAATGTCTAATCAATGTACTATATACTTGAAATTAATTAAAATAAATAAATAAATTTAAAAAAAGAAATAATGACTATTTAAAATAAAACAATAAAAGCAAAAAAAAGTAAATTAGTTCTTACTTGGGAGAGATGTAGGAGGAGTAAAAGGGAAAGATCACAAAGGGGCAAGAGGAAACATTTTGGGGCAAAACATATGTTAAACATCTTGATTGCGGTAAAAGTTTCATGGGTGCATGCATATGTCAAAGCTTATCAAATTGTAACTTTTGAATATGTGCAGCTTATTGTATGCCAATTATGCCTCAATAAAGCTGTCAAAAATTAAAGAAAATAAGAGCAGAATGATTATAATTCTTACATGAAAGGACTATTATGATGATGAAATGAGATACTGTGTACGCGAAAGCTTTAGAAAGAGTATAGAATGTGAGCCGCTGTATTTGTGCTTCTATCTTATCATCTTTGTTAAGTGTTGATGAGGAAGTTTACGAACACAATTTTCACAAGACCCTTCATGGTGTATGGAGCATGCGTCAGCAGTGATTGTATCATATATGTTGGTTTTAGTATTTTTAAGCCTAGTTTGGCACAAATCAACAATCCTTCATTTGTCAGAAAAATAAGTATTAAATCTTTCTCCCTCCCTTTTTTTCTATCTCTCAATCTTGACCCTGATTACCTTCCAGATACTCTATGAGGATAGCTGAATACACAATTGGGTTCATCATTTATTCAGCATATGTAACATAGCTATTTAACAATTTACTGCTGAGATGCATATCATCATTGAGGTTAAAATAAAACACACTAAGTACAAGTTCCATTTTTCAAAAGTCTTATCCAATAAGTCAAACCAGAGAAAGTGGAAAATCTGGCTTTTAACTGCAGAATCAGGAAAAATATCCCTGCCTTGTCCAATCAAATATTTGAGGCCAAGCAAACTCCTTGGGAAAGCTTAATTTTTTAATTACCAATTTATGAGTTTAGAGATGAAATGTTTTAGGACTCATTGCTAAGCCAGAGAAATCAATATTTTTCTGTTAACAGGCAAGCTGTCACATAAAGAAATCTACTGAAAACCTCTATTTAGCAGCTCAGAAAAAAATGCCTGAACCAGAGGCAGTTCTTTGCTGTATTTTGATCTCCTAATCCAGGCTGGTAAAACCTTTATCAACTTCTGTCCTAGTGAGTATATGTACCGCTGTTTCATACCTGTTTGGAAAATTCTAATTCACTTTGTTAAATAATATATTGTAATTTGTTGATTCAAAAACAAAACTAGTCTTCTCTGTTATTTGGAAAATGGGAATCTGAGGCCTTATGTTGATCCCGTTAATCACATTCCTTCTCCTTCTCTTGGAGTTACAAATATAATAGATCGTAAATTCTCCTGGCAAGGCTGAGGTTATAACTTTATAAGGTTAAAGAGGAAAAGGAAGATCCTGAGACTAAGGTAACTACTTCTCTAAAGGGTTCTCATTCACAGAGCTATTTCAGTGTATGTCTTATGTTTTGTCTTTCCCCTTTCTGAATCCTAAATAAGAGCAATGTTTTAAAATTATTAAATAGAGATAGGAGTGAATGATGTTAAGATATACTGTTGTATGTTGAATAAGTCTTTGACTTATAAAGCTACACTTTCAACAGTCTTTCATTCAACCAATACCAATTCAACCAATACTAGGCACCAAGCATTATGCTTAAGTGCTAAAGATTCAACAACCTTTTCCTGGAAGTACTACATGAATGTAAAGTAGTATTTCACATGTGAACTGAGGTATAAAATGTGATACACACACAACTTTTTTAGAAAAAAAAATTGCTGCATAAAGCAAGGTGTTCATCTGTGTGTATATTTAAGTGTGTGCTCATGTGTGTCTTTTAGAGATTTGTTACAGCACAGTACTGCCAAGGATAAGTTTGTCAGGCAGCATTTATTAAAATTGTCTATGTGTCTCCTCCATCAGAATCACATGAAAGTGCTTGGGAAAAAAATGCAGTCTTGGGCCCTAATCCAATCTGAATTCATCAGAATCTTGGGTAGGTGGGGCCTGTAAATATGAAGATTAACTCAGTTCCTATGTAACTGTGCACATTAAGTTAAAGAACACTACTACATGAACAAGTTACAAGAATGACCTCAATTTTTAAAATGGGAAGGTAGCCTCTGGGATGTAAAAGCAGAAAAGTACAGGTGGCCTCCCACAGCTCCTGGGAAAGACATACAAGCTTTGTGATGCCTGTGGCAGCTCTGGGGAACCTCCGAAGTAGTGCTGCTATATTCCCAGAGCAGAACAGAAAAGTTTGCCAGTAAGAATGTCTACTCAGTAGAAAGGGGCCATGGAAAGAAAAGATTCAGTACTGGGAAATGAGCACTTGGTTCTCACCCTGTTTCTGCTGCCTAATGATTTCAATATCAGAAAGGTCAATTCTTTGATAGTAATTCCTATTTTTTTTTAATACAGGGAAAAATCACAAAAATATACTTTTTCTTTCCTTCAATTTTAAACAATAGCTTTGGTGAATTGAGTAGTCTTGGATGTAAGTTCTTTCTTTTCATCATTTTGAATATTTTGTGACAATCCCTTCTGGACTGCAAAATTTCTGTTGAGAAATCAGCTGACAATCTAATGGGCGTTCTCTGTAGGTACTAACTGCCTTTCTCTCACTGCTTTTAAGATTCTCTCTTTGTTTTTAACCTTTGGCATTTTTGTATATGATGTGTCTTGGTGTGAGCCTTTTTGGGTTCATCTTGTTTGGGACTCTCTGTACTTCCTGAACTTGTATGTCTATTTCCTTCATCAGGTTAGGGAAGTTTCCTGTTATTATTTCTTCAAATAGGTTTTTGATTCCTTGCTCTCTCTGTTCTTCTTCTGGTATCCCTGTGATGTGAATGTTGGTATGCTCGATGTTGTCCCAGAAGCCCCTTAAGCTATCCTCGTTTTTTTTTTGTTTTGTTTTTTTGGATTCTTTTTTCTTTTTGCTGTTCTAGTGGGTGTTTTCTGCTACCTTAACTTGTAAATCACTGATTCGATCCTCTGTTTTATTTAATCTGTTGTTGATTTCTTCTAGTGTATTCTTCACTTCAGTTATTATATTCTTCATTTCTGACTAGTTCTTTTTTTAAAGTTTCTGTCTTTTTTTATTCTTACTATGTTTTTTGTTGAAGTTCTCACTAAGTTCTTTAAGTATCCTTATAACTAGCGTGTTGAGCTGTGTATCTGGTAGGTTGCTCGCCTCCATTTCATTTAGTTCTTTTTTTCTGGTATTTTCTCTCATTCTTTCATTTGAAACATGTTTCTTTGTCTCCTCACTTTGGCTGTCTCTCTGTGCTTCTCTCTAGGTAGATCTGTTATATCTCTCAATCTTGGTAGGGAAGCCCCATTAGTAGGTGTCTTTTGGAGCTGTGTGGCACCATCTCCCTGAGCTTTTAAACTGGGTGCTCCAGGAATGTTTCCTGTGTGGGTTGTGTGTGGCCTCCTATTGTAGTTGAGCCTTGATTGCTGTTGGCATGTCAGTGGATTGTATTCACTCACAAATTGACTGGCTGTGAGGATTGGCCATGACCACAGTGTACAACCTACTATGTGGCAGCTGACTCCATGAAGCTGGATTAACCCCAAAGGGCTCTGATGCCTTCTGTGACCACCCTTTGGATGTGTCCCTTTTTGGGCTATTCAAGTGGTGCTCTGTTTTTGTCTGAAGCTGGCCACCAATTGTTTTGGTTCTGTGGCTTCTTAGGAGGGGCTCCCATCCAGTCCAAGGTCAGCCATTGGCATCAAGGAGTTTTAATTTCATATCTTGATTCAGCCATTTAGTAGTGGTGTAACTTTGAGCAAATAAGTTAATTTATATTTCTCAATTTATTTACTTACATAATGAAGATTAAAAATAGTTCTTGCATCATAGGATTATTGTAAAGATTAAATAAAGCCATGCATTTGAAAAGAGGAACACTGAGCCTAGCATACAGTTGGTACTAAATAAATTATATGATTTGGGGGGATCTTAACATTGGGTAGAGGTCATTAGATCACTACTCATTGAGGAATCTGGAATTCAGAGCTCATTCTTAGTTAGAAGCCTCTACCCTATGATATTATATTTTCCTTTATTTTCTCTATTATACCAAAAATTTGACCATGCTTTAATATCTTTTACAAGTATTTTTCACCCTTTTTTTTTTCTCAAACCTATTTTCCTTTGGGGGTCAATTCTTGTAGTTTTGACATATTCCTTACTAAACAAAATATATGGTTTTATGGAAACCCATTTTCAGGTAAATATAATGTATCAGAGGAAGAATTTCTGCCTCCACCAAGCTTAAAGACTGATTCATGCACAATGACAGGTATAAATGAGCTAGTTTTCCACATTGATATAAAACGGGCACTGAGAATTTTGTCCTTCCTGGTCCTTGACTCTGCTCACTTAAAATGTGATTTATTCTGGTCCACTTCTCTATTTTGTTCTTATGATTAGGTATCACTCTAAGTTTTCTTATTGCTTATGTACAAAGGACAAGTCTCCAAAAATCATTGGCTAAGTCTTCTTGCCTTTATTTTGATGAGGCTTTGTACACTCCCTGCACTAGAGTCAATGTTTGCATTCTAAGTTATGTCAGCCATAGTCTTGAGATCGTTTTTATCCCATTGTCCCTCCACCATCACCTACCTCTTTGTTTCTACTTGCATCTGGTTCCTGCCACACAGGGCTGATGTGACTAAGGATTCCAATAGTGCTGTGTAATCCTGGCAACTTTGTAGCTTAACATTCATGTTTATCTGCTCTTCTGAGTTCTTGTTAGTTTGATGCCTTTGGTTGCTTGGGGCATAAGAAATAACATATGTTTTGACTGATAGCTTGGAGTTGTAATAGATAATTGATGCAGCTCATCCTCAGCCAATTACTGCTACTCAAATCATACAGTTTTGTATGGCAGGAATAGTATTCTATTAAAAGAAAAGAAAACTGGGTATCAGCAGGTTATTCCTGCAAATAGGTATGCTTTCAGGTATTACTTGAAAACAACTGAACTAGGCCTTTACCTAGAAACTTGAGTATACTTTATGTTTAATATTGCTGAAGAATTTAAAACTAGCCAGCTTCTTCTCTTATGCTGAGAGAGTTTCATCCTGTGTGGAATCAAAGAAGGTTGGGTGCTAACAGAATCAACAATTACTAAATATGAACTATGTGCCAGGCTCTGAGCCCAGCACTTAACCTGGTTAGCTCATCTAATACTCACAACAACCTTAAGAAATACTACTATCCCCATAACACAGATAGGAAAATTGAGGCCCAGAGAGGGCTCCAGAATTACACACAGAAGGTCAATCTAGGATTTAGTCTCAGTTCTGTCTGAATCTAAACACTCACTCTTACTATGCTGAACATAAGGACACTATACTGGTTAACATTGTTGAGTTCCAGCTACATACCACAATAATAATAGTTAAAATTTATAAAGCACTTCTTAGTTTCAAGCACTGTTATAAGTTTTAATTAATTAAATTCTCATAACTACCTCGTGAGTTAGTCATTATTATCTCCATTTTACAGATGAGAGAACTGAGACATGGGTTGCTCAACATCATAGACCTTTAAAGTGGCAAAGCCAGAATCTAAAGGCAGGCAGTATGGCTCCACAATTTCAGTAATGCACCTAACCTCTTACACTCATCAGCATATTTGATTAATTAACTGGTTTATTAGCAAAGCCCTTTGCTTCAGTTATCTATTGCTACATAACAAACTACCTCAAAAATTAGTGTATTGAAAAATAATTTTATTTTCTTTATGATTTTATAAGTCAGGAATCCAGGAAGTGCCTAGCTGTGCCCTTCTTGAATCCATGTGGCATTAATTGGGGTGACCACAGCTAGAGCTACTTCCATGGTGACTTCTTCACTACATGCTTGATGCTTTCTTCTCTCTCTCCCTCTCTTTCTCTATGTTTCTTCATATGGGATTTTATCTTCTGTGTGTGGCCTCAGCTTCTCACAGTGTGATGGTTTTAAGGTGATTAAACTTTTAACTTGGTGGCTGGCTTTCAAGGTACAGGAAGAAGAATTTGCTAGACCAACTAATGGTTTTACCTAGAACTGGCACAGGGTTACTTCTGCCATATTCTAAAGGCCGAAGCAGTCACAGAGCCTACCCAGATTTAAAAGGTAGAGAAATAAGTTCTATTTCTTGCTGGGGTGGTAGCAAGGTCACATTGCAGAAGAGCATGTGAAGAGGGGCATTTTTTGAAAAATGTAATCTGCTACACCCTCATCCCCAGCATAATCAGTCATGGTTTAGATATTTAAATGTCACAAACAGAATCAAACTGGTAAAGTACTTGTTGCTTACCTCACAGTGCTGTGCCATTTATTTTAGCACTGTAATTTCAAAAAAGTGTCCTTACATAATATGTGAAAGTATATCTTGTACATTAAGTCTACAGCAAAGCAATTCAATGATGTTTCTTGATTGAATAAAATTTCATAATATTTGATGCCTAAGAAAATTATCCAGCAAGAGAGACCCATTCTTCACCAAGATTTGAGATAACTTCCAATAGCACATAAAACCTATAGAAGGCAGGGGTCATAGATGAGACACAGTTTGTTTTGTGGAATAAACATACGTAAGTCTCAGACATAGACCTTTTGTCATCTAGACTGGTATAACATAGGAAAGTTTATAAATTATTCTGGGCATATATCGACCACCCCAGGACATGGAAGTATGCTTATACCTTCAAGGATGTTAAATGCAGATGATGACTGAAGTTGGATTGCCGTCATAAAAATATGACAATCAAAAGCTGTTAAACTAAGTCCAAGAGCTATGAGAGCAGAGCATATGGCCTGGCTTCAGTGCCAACATGCTCTGCACCATGTGCCCACTGGTGTAAGTCCCAGAGTCCAATGGTTCGAGAACTAGGAACTCGATGATCCAAGAACAGGAGAAGATAGATGTTTCAGCTCAAGAACACAGTTTGCTCTTCCTCTGCTTTTTTTTTTCCCCTTTGGATCTCCAGCAGATTGGATAATGCCCACCACATTGGTGAGGGCGGATCTCTTCACTCAGTCTACTGAATCAAATGCTAATCTTTTCCAGAAACACCCTCAAAGACACACACGTAAAGAATGTTTCACCAGCTATCTAGACATCCTTTAGGTCAGTAAAGTTGACAGGTAAAATTAACTTTCATATTACATAATTTTAAAATATATAGCAGACGTGATATATAAGAGATGTCTTTAACCTCCAGTAAAAGAAAATGTCTTTAACCTCCACTAACAGCCAACACAGTAAAAGCAAAGACTTCACAGTGGTATGAAAAAGGGAAAAGTGGTGGGGAAATTGGTCATATGGCACATAGTAGAAAAAGTTTGCTGAACTCAAAAAACTTGCCTTTGGCAAAACCACTTTAAAAACAGAGCCTTTGTACTCACTGCTCACTCTGTCTGGAACATGCACCATTGTCCCTCTACCCAAAATAATACCCAAATACTCACTCTTTCATCTTCTTCAAGTTTATAACAAATGTCATCTTCTCTGTGAGGTCTTTCATATATTACAAATTACAAATTCCTTTTCTCCCAAATCTTTACATCTTTTTCCCTAGCTTTTTCTCTTTAGCACTCATCATCATCTGGCACGCGATAGAGTTCACTCATTTATTTTGTTTATTATCTGTCTTATACCACTAGACTGTGATCTCTATGAAAGCGGAGAATTTGTTTTGCACATTGATGTATCTGAAGCCCCTATTGGAAATAGTAGGTGTTCAGTGAAGGTGTGTTGAATGAATGAACAAAAGCATGAGGGAGTTAATATTTACATCGTAAATACTAGTTTGACTCGATTGTATCCTCTTTATCACATTAATATTGTTCATTTGTATTTTGTCATTTTGTGGTTTTGCTCATATTTTATTCATAAATCTATTTTTAATTTATATTTGTGCAATAACAATATATATGAGCAGCTTATTATAACTAGCATTATGTCCCTTCATATTTAAATAATAAGAAACAGTACAGATAGCACTTGAATTCTTTGTTCTTTTTCTTTAAAAGGTGTTTGTACATTGTTCGAATTTTAAAAATAATATTAGATACAAGAATTGCTGGCTAGTGAGTGTCAGGAAGGGTTCTGTTTGCGGGGGTGTTCTGTTATTTAATCTTTGTGTTTGATCGTTCAAGTTCCTTCTCTCCTCCTGTACCCTGCCTTGGGTAGCAAGAATTGTATGAAAGAAGAAATAGGATGTGGGCTATTGAGTAGCATTTTTACAAAAAAGTAAAGCACTATTACTGAAACCAGCTCCTCCCTTGCCCATTAGTGTTACTCACAAATTGCAACAGCTTTAAGAATTCATCTTTTAAATAAGGTCTTATTTCTCTGAAATAGTAGCTATTGTAAAGCACATTTAGAGTTTTATATGGTGGTGTATATTTTCCCCCTTAAGTTGATGGCTGTAACTATTAGGTAGTTGTTGAATGCACTGAAAAATCAATTGTTCTGAGGATGATTTCCCCACAAATTGTTCTATCCTAAAGTTTGGTGTTAGTTCAGTGCTTCAGTTGCTTCTTAAGTTCTTTTTTTTTTTTTTTGAGCTTTCATTATTCTAGAAGGTCCAGGATAGTGCTTTCAAATATAGAAGGAACTCTATACTTTTGAAAATATTTTATAAACAAGCTCTTCTAGTTTCAGTCTTAGAGGTAGGAATATAACACTTTATTCTCGGCTTTAGAATACTCTTTCTCAGCCCACTCCCTAGCCCCACATCAACCTTGTATACTATGTACAGTAATCCTTAAATCCCTCTACCAAACCACAGTGATTTCATATCATAAGCCTTAGTACTGTGTGCAGGAAATCTAACCATTACAAAATGGCAGAGAAAAGCTGCTTCAGCCTATATGAAGGAAGTATAGATTGTAAATGGGGAAATACTCCTTTCTCTCTTTCTCCTCTCCTTCTGAACATTTATTTATTGCTACTGGATTCCGTGCCTAAAGAAAGCCTGAATAAAGCAGTACTCCCTCATGGTCCTGACTGCCATACTACATTTTTCTGAGACCAGAGATTCACTCTTTAATGTATTCATTATCTTACTACTGCATTAAATGCAGAAAAATAATATTAATTATCATACCATCCTCTTTCAAGGCTGTGATATTGGGTCGCATGTGTCTAGTGGGAGTTTTCCATTTTCTTTTCCTTCATGAATCTCCCTGGGATAGTTAGCAAGCATAGAGTTTACCTTTACTACTGTATTTCCCTTTTTTTCTGTCTCTCATAGAGGGTGTGGGTTTTGAGAAAGCTTTGTCTGCTTCACTTAACTCCTAGCCCAATAACATCATTATCATAACCATACAATTATTTATAGTAAAGATACATAGACAACTTAAAAGCATCTTTGGAAGTCCTACTATGTGTAATGCTTTGTGCTAAAACAATTTTATGCAGTGTATAATGGGCTCTAACATAGGAATCACACATTTTCATTGCACATTCTTGTCATGGAGCATTTCCAATTGAAATATCTTAAAAATGTCTTTGTACTTGGTAGTAGCATTTCAAAAACCCTCCCTGTTGCCCAAAATGATTATCATGTCTTCACCTGATCTCTAGCCTGTTTTATTCTCCAGGTCCTTTTTATTTTATACTAATACTTCCTAACACTCACCAGAGGCTCATCTTGTCCCATTATCAACCCTCTTATTTTATCAAAGCCAGGAAGGAGAGAAGCTGCTAGGATGACAGAAATCACAACTGCATGTAGCTTAATCATGGAAGTGACATCCTATCAATTAATCTATTAGTTGGAAGAAAGTCACAGTTCCCTCTCACTCTAAAGTGGAGGAGATCACAAAAAGCTCTTAATATTAGGAGGCAGGAAAAATGGGGGCTAGCCAAGAGTCTGTCTTCCACAAATGCTCTACAACCAAAATGATCTCTAAAACTTTAATAATAAAATTTAAAAGTAACACATTTATAAAATCAGTCAAGTTGTAGCAGATATTGTTAATATCTCCTTCATATTCCCCAAGCCTCAACCAATTTTAGTGTGCCCTGGCTTGATTTCCAACATCTAGCATCTGTATCTCTGTGTTTGAGATTGTTGAGGAAGAAATTTTACTCTATCTTTCTAGGTTCTTCTATCTGGTCTAAGAATTAAATTCACATGTCACAGATTAACAGAAGAAAATCCAATATGATTTTGTATGTATAAGGGTTCCACAAGAACATGGGAGGCTCCAGGAAAAATCCATCATTTGAAACTTATATGCCATCTTGAGCTAGGGAGAATGGGGTAGTGATCTGGGACTTCAAAGAGGAAGAAGGCAATTCACATGGAGATGGAAAAGCAAATGTTCGGTAAACAAATGTTTGCTAGGCCATGCAGAGACAATGAGATACAGAGTTACTCAGATCTCTAGGACAGCTGAGTCTCACCCACCACACCTAGCCAATATTTTCTATAGATATCTCTGGCAATAGGTCTATTCTTGGAGCAAGCCCTTTATCTAAATTATTTTAGGCAGTTAAGGAGGAGGTAACCATGACTCTTCTGTTTCTTAAAAACAAAAACAAAAAACAAACAAACAAACAAAAAATAACAAAAAAAGTCTAAAATCTTCATGCCAGAGACACATTTTGGGGTGGCAAATTTTGCTCCACTGTAAGACCTTCTCTCATGCAGGAACCTGCTCTATTTAGATGATACATTTTTCTTTTTTACATCATGACTGGCTATTTTGAGATGAACAATCCATACAGGCTTTCTGAAGATGCCTCATAAGGCTAGGCAATTGCTTACACTTGTTATTAAGTGCCAGCTAGCTTGAAAACATATCCTCTAATATTTCTCTCTTGCCTTCTATAATTCAGTACTTCCTTTCCCCTCAATCCTACTTCCTTGGATCTGCTATCTCCAATAAAGTGTGGTATATAGGCTTTTTATTTAAAACTCTGATTTTTAGGTAACCTAGGTTAAGATCTGTAAATTCAAATATTTAAAATTTGTCATGGATCTAGTGTAAGGTTAGGATAGTGGGGCATTCAGAGGAATGAAGACATGTTATTTCTATCATCCAGTTCCCAAACCCAGAACATTTTTTTAAAAATATACTTCTCCCCTGCTTCCAGGTATCTATTGCATTTAAACTCTGTTCTGAGGTTATCCTGAAATATTAATACTTCCATCCCTCTTGGTCCCATTTTCCCATAAACAAGGTAGAATGTGTGTCTTTCATCCTGAGGTCCCTGTTCTAGTACTGGGAAATGTGTATACTATGCATGATGTTCTTTTTACTTACCCTCAGGGTATTCTTGTTGAACTTTTAGGGTCACAGTTCACCTTGTGAGTTATAAAACTACCAAAGGAGAAAGATTAGTTCTAGCCAAGATACAATTTTAAGGAGACTCACAAAACAAAATGAAGAATACTGGCCCTCAGGCTGCTCTGCACTTGTAAAGTAAAACTCCAAAAAATAAAACAAGTAGGCCACTTGCAAAGAAGCAAGCAAGCTTGGTTTTGCTGAGAGGACTCTTTTCCTTGGGTTAATTCCAAGAGGGAACATGAGTCGGATGAGTCACAGAATAAGTAGGGCAGAGTTTGTCTTTCAGGGAATGCAGTAGTGTGGGTGTACCATGGCCCCTCAAGAGTGCTCAGCAGGCATGACATCCTGAATCCCAGACTATGGCAGGCAGAAGCCTGCCATACAGGACTTTCTCACATCCTTGTGAACTTGGTTTAGTTCTGTGTTAATGCCCACCTCAAACTGAGCTTCCAGAGGGAGCTCATCTCTCTGTTTGACCTACCCTCTTAATGAAGAAGTTAGATAGGGCAGAGTTGGGTATTTAGTTGATAAGAGACCCACCCAATCTAGAGCTATGCCAAGCTGTGGGGTAGACAAAGTTGAAATGTGGGCAATGTGTATTGAGAGCTATTCGATGGAATGTCATAGCAAAGGGATCCAAGGTGGGTCCTGAGACCAATGTATGGGGCCAAGGGTAGGATGTGCTGGAAGAGAAATTCAAGAAGGAGATGATTCTAATGGGCAAATGAAAGTGATCCTGTATAGTACCATGTTCAGCAGGCTGCTGTCCATGACTGGATATTTATGAAACTGGTTAGTTCCATGTGATTCAAAGGTTGAGAAGCAGCAGAGACACGTCTCTAAAGTCAATTGATATGTAATAGTTTTCAATATGGGAGATAGATTTACAATCTAATAATTCATGACTTAGTAATTATTTTGTGGCTGTTTCCCTCTAGAAGCAAATTCTTTCTTCAAATGCAAGCTGATCAGAAAACATAATAGATATAGCAGATAAGAAATAAATTGTTCTAGTTAAGAATGAAAGAGTAGAGATGGATAGGTTAGGTGTTTCCCCACTCCCTCCAAATTCTGAGTCCTTGAATCCCCCTTTCTATGTCATTTCTAGTATTCCATAGGATATTACTTGAAACAAAAATTCTATGTTACCTGAGAGCAGAAAAGTAAGGAAATTGGGGTAGAGCATTGGTGAGGGTGGGATGAGTGCTGAAGCAGACAGTTCCCATTCTTCCTGCCACTGATGAGTTTATGAATTGGAAATCTTAAAGCACAATTTCTATCTCCACAATGCCCATGGAGATAATGTTTCAGTTTTCAGAGCTCTAATCATTGTTTAGAAAACTCAGATATTGTTTCAGAGTGTAGCGGTTAGCATGTCTGTTTTACACGTAGAAAGTCCTGGGTTCATGCACCAGTGGAGCCCCAGTCCACGGGCCCTGAACAAACCCCATGTCTGATCTCGGAAGCTAAGCAGGGTCGGGCCTGGTTAGTACTTGGATGGGAGACCACCTAGGAAGACCAGGTACTGTGGGAATAAATAATAATAAGTAAAAAAATAGAAAACCCTGGTAGTCTTGAATACTGTTCCTCGGTATCCACGTGTGTGTGTGTGTGTGTGTATGTGTGTGTGTGTGTGAGTGTAAAATAAAGACCTATTCCTTGCCTTTTATTTCCCAGATGAATTACCAAATACTTTCATTCTCACCAGGACAAGACATTCAGAATCATGACTTTTGATCAATGCATGATTTTAGAATTTCTCCTGCATCATGAAAATGAAATTATATTCAAAGTGGTTTTAGTGTTAAATGTATTTTATTATATGCCACTTCTTGGAAATGACTTTGTCAATATTTGTGTAGTATAGTTTGTAACAGTCTCTTTCTATCTAGTGGATATTAAGTTCCTAATATTTTAGGTTATAGAGAATATGCTAGTGCTTGTTAGAATACTATTATTTCACAACTCCTCCCTCCTCACCAAAACGTCCTCAAAGTTTCTGCCCTTCTTGCCTTTTCTACTTTACTTACTAAAATTTACAGTGTATTTTATTTTGCTTTCTTACTCTGACCTTTTTTTTTATCTGTTCCCCCTAACCCTTGAGTTTTTTAATTGACCATGTTTTTTTTTCTTCTTAATAAATTTAACATATACTTTCACCTAATCATCAAGACCACCCACTTCAATATTATACAATGTTAAACTGAATCCATATGCTTAAAGAAATTCTTTATAGAGTCCATATATGTCTGTGTTTAATACTGACCTGTTGCTGATTTGCTGCAGTATTGTCATCTGGAATTTCATTTCATTGCACTGTTTCTTTGCTCTCAAGTCTTCCTTATTTATCTCATTCTTGGATTCCTTCTATTTTTAGTTTGCTGAACCTTATTTTCAGGTAACTTTAATGTTTTTCAGAAGTGTGTATAGTTATTAAATTTTTTCAGTCGTTGTCTGTTCTAAAATGTCTTTATTTAGTTTCTAGAACTTGTTAAAAACTTTCCTGGATATAAGATACTATGCTGGAAAAAAAAAATGTTCCTTCAGAACTTTGAGACATTGCACTATTTTCATCAGAACTTTGAGACATTGCACTATTTTCCAATTTCCACTGACCTCTCACTCTCAGAAGCTTTCAGGATCATGCCTAAAATTTCACTTTATTATGAAATTTTAGTTATGTGTTTCAGTGTGAGTTTTTCTGTTCTTATTCTACTGGACATTTACTGGATCTTTAAAGTTGAAGATACAGTTTTATAAAACTCTGGGGACTTTTCTTCTATTATCTCTTTGGTTATTTCATTCCCTCCATTTTCTTGCCCCATCTTTCTAGAACTTTGATTAGATAGTTATTCAACCTTATGTATTCAATCTTCTATATCTCTTACATTTCCTTTTTTTCCCTCTCTTTTCTCAAATGTATTTAATGAATTATATTTTTAATTTTCAAGAACTTTTTTTTCTTTGCATACTTATTTTTATAGCATGTTATTCTTATTTTATGTGAGCAATATTTTCTCAAATATCTCCGAGGATTTAAAATAGATCTGTTTTTAATTTATTTTCTATTCCCTGAATTCTTTCTTATTCCTCTGGATTTAAAAAAATATATATATTACATTAAGTTCTTCTAATTTGAATTGTTGGTTTCTTCAAATGCCATGTAATCCTAGGTTGTACATTTGAACTTAGAAATGTAGGAACAGGTTGATTTTTTTAAGCAGTTGGTATTTATTTCCTCTGGTGCTGTGTATATCTTTCTCTATCTGAAAGAGAAAGCATATCACTCATGGGGGAGCTATATTTTGGAGGAGGAGGGGACAGAAATAAGGGAAGCAGGTTAAGCATCTCCCTTGTAGTCAAAACAAAGAAGCTTTTACTACAGAGTGCCCAAGAACCACAATAGACTCTAGACCATTCAGTTCTTTTGTAGAATCATTCTGTTTGAAAGTAGAGGTAGTCTCTCCACATGAGAGTGTAGATGTAGAGTACATGTTATAACTATTTTTGACAGTATTTCCATTATTCATTCTGAGTTCCATCTCACTTCTCAGTCTAACTCTTTGTAGCTGATAGCTCCTAACTCAGAATCCCTCCACATCCAGAGGCTTTTCATCTGCCTCTTTCCTTTGTGTCTTCTTCTGTATTGTGAAATATTGCATCCACCACTATTTCATCTGTCAAAATAATCTCTTATGTTTTCAACCTTTCAGAAATTTGTTAAAATCTCTGGTCAACCTTTAGCCCTTTATCCCCTTTTTAGTTCTATTACAGATGTATTCCCTTTTATACTTCTTTACTGTTAATTCAGCAAGGTTTGGCAAGAAAAAGTGTAGCCTGTCATCCTGAAGGTGGCTGTTATGATTATGATTATGATTATGATTATCATTATCATTATCATTATTAATTTATTATTATTATTATCATTATTAATTTATTATTTGCTTCATAATTGTCTCATTCCTTTTTACAGATGGCAAAACTATATGGCACTAGTCAAATCACTCTTAGACTCCGTTAATAAGAAACAGCTCCTGGATGCAAATTAAAGTGCTCTGACTCCAAATTCCAGTTATTTCTAAAACACCATATATACACCATATGTGTGTATATATATATATATACACACAGTGTGTTCGCCTCCCATAGTTAGATTTTTTCTGTCACCACATATTTGACCCCTTGTACCCCATATACATATACTCTTGTCCCCCACCCCCAATCCTCTGGTACTACTAGTCTATAGTCCATGTCCATGAGTCTCTGCTTGTTTGTCCTGTTCATTTGTTGCTTTTAGGTTTATATCCTACATACAACTGATATATGATTTTTAACTTTTCTGTCTGGCTTATTTTGCTTAGCATGATTATCTTGAGGTCCATCCATGTAGTCACAAATGGCAGTATTTCATCTCTTCTGAAAGCTGGGTAATATTTCATTGTATATATGTACCATCACTTCTTTAGCCAATTATCTATCGTAGGACACTTCAGTTGCTTCCATGTCTGGGCCACTGTGAATAATGCTGCTAGGACATCAGTGTCAAAATACCTTTTCAGATATGAGTTTTAAGTCTTTGAGGTAAATACCCAGTAGAGGGATTGCTGGATGGTAGATCAATTCTTAGTTTTTTAAAGAACCTCCATACCATTTTCCATAGTGGCTGTACCCACCAGCAGTATATGAGGGTTCCGTTTTCTCCATATCCTCTCCAACATTTGTTATTACTTGTCTTGTTGATTATAGCTATTCTAACAGGTGTGAGATGGTATCCCATTGTGGTTTTGATTTGCATTTACCTAATACCTAGGGATGTTGAGCATCTTTTCATATATTTGTTGGCCATTTGTATGTTCTCTGGGAAAAGTGTCTATTCAGGTCCTCTGCCCATTTTTTAAAATTTATTTAAAAAATTTATTTAAATTAGATTCAAGTATATGATACATTGGTTAGAAATCTGTATAGCTCGTAAAACGATCCCACTAATTGCTCCCTCCCGCTCCTGACCTTCCACCTAGCCAATGTATTAATGCTAATTGAATTCCCTATGCTGTGCTCTCCATCTCTGTGACCATCCATCAGCTACTAATTTGTACTTCTTTAACCCTTCACTCAATTCTCCCAAACTCCCCTCTCCTCTGTTTGTCACCAAATTGTTCACTATATTTGTGAGTCTGTTTTTAATTAGTTTGTTCATTTCATTCCTTAGATTCCACATATAAGTGAAATCATATAGTGTTTATCTTTCTCTGTCTGACTGAAATACCTTCCAGGTCCATCAAAGCAATATCTTTTTCCATCCCCTTCCTTTTCATATGTAGGGGCCTTGTTTTCTTACCCTTTCAGCCACTCTATCTTTTGGTTGGAGTACTTAATTCTTTTAAGGTACTTATTGATAGGAATGCAGTTGTTCCCATTCTTTATTCCTGTTTTTAATACATGTTTTTTCTTCTTAAAGAAGTCCCTCCAACTGAAATAATTACATTATTTCCTGTAATACTGGCTTGGTGTGATAAATTCCTTTAGCTTATTTTTGTCTTCGAAACTCTTTATCTGTCCCTCAACTCAAAATGATAGCTTTGCTGGATAAATTATTCTTGGTTGTAGATCCTGGGTCCTCATCCTGTCGAATATTTTTTGCCAAGCCCTTCTGTCCTGCATAATTTCTTTTGAGAAATCAGCTGCCGGTCTTATGGATGTTCCCTCATAAGTAACTAACTGTTTTTCTCTTACTACTTTTAATATTCTTTCTTTGTATTTAACCTTTGGCATTTTAATTATGATGTGTCTTGGTGTGGGTCTCTTTGGATCCCTGATTTTTGGAATTCTTTGAGCTTCCTGGGGTTTCGTGTCCATTTTCTTCACCAGATTAGGGAAGTTTTCCATCATTATCTCTTCAAACATCTGTTCAACATCTTGATTTTCTTCAGTTATGCCAATCAGATGAATATTTGGACTCTTAATAGTGTCCTATATTCTCCTTAAATTATTTTTAAAGTCTTGGCATTTTATCTCTTGCTGTTCTGATTGTGTGTCTTTGGCTTTCCTGTCCTCTAGATAAGGCATTTGATTCTCTTCTTTATTCACTTTGTCTATTTCTTAGTTTATTCCATTTAATATACTTCTCATCTCAGAAAATGTGTTCTTCATTTCTGACTGGTTCTCTTTTATAATTTCCATTTCAATTTTTATGTTTTTTTATCCCTTTGTTGAAGTTCTCTATACTTCCCAAAAGTTCATTGAGTATTTTATAACTAGTGTTTTGAACTCCGCATCTGTTAGATTACTTGACTCCATTATATATGCATCTCCATTCTGTTCTCACATGTGGTTTCTGTTTCTTTGTCTTCCAATTTTGGCTGCCTCTTTGTGTCTGTTTCTATGTACTAAGCAAAGCTCCTAAAGTTCTCAGTTTTATTAGTGTGGATTTGTGAAGTAGGCATCTAGTGGCACAATCCTGAGAGGGATTCATCTGCAGGCCAAATTTAGCCCAAGCCTCTCCTCCTCTGGGGCTACCTATTAAGATTGAGCAAGCAATTCACAGATACTGTGCTTATAGTTGCCTCAAAAGGCCACACCAGGAACCAAGGCCAGCTGCCTCCAGTGTGAGTTTAGGCACTGCTCAGCAAGGAGCTCCTGACTCGCTGAGGCTATACCTGGATGTGGCTTGGGTAGGGATACAAGTTGGGGGAGGCGGGGTTTCAGGGAATCCTCTGGGCGAAGTGACCCCTGTTATCCAGTTTGATGACGTCAGGGCTATGGCGAAGCTTTGTCTGGTGCACTGGTAAGGGGTAGGGCTCAACAGAGAACAATGGATACTATTTGCACTTCTGTTCTGAGCTAGTCTCCACTCGGCCCTCACTCTGACAATGTATCCCTGTAAGTCCCTGGTGCCCGCTGCACGCAGCCGAATTGACACTGGTGCTCACAGCGAGCAGGTCCATCACTGTAAAAATCCACTCGCGGACATGGCCCCTTTAAGAGGCTTCTGCTGCTGTTGCTCCAGCTGCTGCAGCTTCAGACTCACTCAGTCGCTTAGAGACCAGGTAGCCCCATGTCCTCACCCCATCCGACCTTCTTCTGTTGCAGGGCGGTTTCTTGGATTTCTCCCTGTTTGTATGGGTTGTTTATCCTAGGCAACTTTTTCTTGCTGCTGCTTTTTGTTTCTGTGACAACTGAGGAAGGTTCAGTACTATTCAACTTCTTCCAGCAAATGCAGTTTATAACTCCAGTGCTAATCATCCACTCTATAACTGTAGAAAGCATCTCTTTCTCTCATTCCAATTACAGTTCCCAAGATGTCTACCTGTTTTACTGGATGTGTGTATCTATATCTATATCTATATCTATATCTATATCTATATCTATATCTATCTAGATACACACACACACACACACACACACACACACACACACCCCTGGCACCTGGAAGGACTCCTTCAAGTCAAGGATATCCCTGATATAGTTTTGCAAAGGCTAAAAACACAGAATCCAAACCCCACAAGAGAGAAAAGGTTTCCTCTCCACACCAGCTGAATTCAGACTGCATCAGGAGTCTGAGATGTGTCTTTGGCCAACCCCACAAGTCTCAAATCGCTGAGTTGATAATCTGTCAAACTGCATGCCACCTGCTTGAGGAAAGAGGCGTTCCTTGTGTGAGGACCCATGAGTACCTTACAGCTATTCCCATGGAATTTCCTCTGCCCCACAGTAGAGTTTCTCCTTCCCCAAAAGTACCAACTTCAAAATGGTTAAACACCAATTTTTCACTTTTGGGAAATAGGTCCATACAGGGGCATCCTAAAACTGCTTTAATCCTCTGCCCATTTTTTGATTGGATCCTTTGTTTTTTTGTTGTTGTTATTGAATTGTATGAGTTCTTTGTATATTTTGGATATTAGGCCCTTATCAGAGGTGTTGCTTGCAAATATATTTTCCCATTCTGATGGCTGTCTCTTTACCTCGTTGATGGTTTCTTTTGTTGTGCAGAAGCTTTTTAGTTTGATGTAGTCTCATTCATTTATTTTAGCTTTTACTTCCCTTGCCTTTGACGTCAAATTCATAAAATCTTCTTTAAGTCCAAGGTCCTTGAGTTTCGTTCCTATGTTTTCTTCTATGCATTTTATAGTTTCAGATCTTATATTCAGGTCCTTAATCCATTTTGAGTTAATTTTGGTGTGTGGTGATAGGCAACAGTCTAGTTATTCTTTTGAAGGTGGCTTTTCATTGTTGTTTTTCTTATTTTTTTTTCCTGCTTGCATGGTGCTTACACATTCCAGAATGTTTGCCTGCATTCTTCTGAAGCTTCAGAGTAGTGGAATCAATGCCTTCCATGGCATGGAAGTTTTGTTTGTGACAGGAAGAAAACAGATGGGATATAAACAGGTTTTAATAGGATATTAATGGCATTGCATGAAAATAAATGCCATGCACATTACTTTTTTTATTTTTCTTTATCATATCCTTCCCAAAATTCAATGTCACAGACAGAAGATAATTTTTGGCAACAGAAGAAGTAGGCAGAAAATTGGAATATAATATTTTTTCCTTATCACAGGGAACCAGAAGGGCACAGATTAAAGTCTTATAGTTGATACACCAAAACTATACATAGCTTTCAAACTTTGATAAACCATTAGTGAATTTCAAAGTTAACGTGGAATAGCATCCATCTCATGATGATAACTTGAATGTATTTTTTAACAGATGACATGGCCATCCACATTTTTACGTATGTTGAATTTTTTTTAAGAATATAACTGGTATTTATTTGTCATGGATTAGATTTGCAGTTGTCATCAATCAGCATCTATAATGAGAGTCACTACTGATCAGAGTCTGATGAACTAATAGGCCAAAAATCTTTAATACACTTTGGAAAAAAAGAGATTTGGGTCTTCTGTAGGACTTGAACAAAAGGCTGGTTAAATCTCCAACAGAGTTGTCTTGGCTCTTTCCAAGTCCCATGTAAAGAGTTGGAAGTGAGAGGGTACTGTTAAAGCAATGCTTAAGTGTAGCAATTCTTAAGGTAGGTGTTCTGTCCCCTCTTTATTTCTCACTGCTAACTACTCTCTGTCATTAGTTTTGTATGCTTCCCTGCTAAGAAAATGCCAGTAGCCAGACATGTCTCTAAAACTTTAGCAGCAATAGTGAACATCAGATGGTCTATTTCTGGGGACTGGGCAGAAAGGTTTGGGGTTGACACTAGATCATACTCAGCTCAGCATTTCTGCTTCTTTGGGAAGCAGAATTTGAGTTAAAGATTATCATACAGGTAGTTATTAAACAGGTTTTTGGGAGTAACACTGACACTAGGGAGGGGAAGGAAGAGAGACTGGGCAGAGTGAGAAGCCCAGCTGTAATGGTCTCAGTGATAAGTCTCGGCTAGTTCTCCAGGGAGCTCTGAAGATGGAATGGCCTTTTAAAGTTGTCCCAAGTTGGGTCCAAATCGATAGACCCCATAAACTCCCACATTGATCAGTCATTGAGTTTGGACCATCCCAAGGTGGAAGCTTGATCTTGAGGCAAGTGTTACTCTGCAGCTGACACAATCTTGGGGAACAGAGGATTGACAGTTGAGAGCTATCTGCTGAGGAGACTCTCAGCAGCTGTAACCTTGAAGTGGAGATCTGGGTGGTGATTCAAAGCATTCGCTACAAAGTATAATTTTAGTGTAGCCAAGTTTCAACTTAAGCACCCAAACTAGCCGGTGGTTTGAAGAATGTGCTAGCTCCTGTGATGTGTCCTGCCTGTCTGTGAGCAGTATAGTTTGCCCTTGTTCAATGCCAGCTCTATAGGTAGGGCCTCAATTAGCTGTTATTAATCCTAGAGCCTCATGGAGAGTTCCAAGGCAGTGTTAACAATAGCAAGAATATTGAATATAGCCAACATTGCCTGGTACTGTTCTAAGCCCTCTCCATGCGTTACTTAATGAAGTCCTTATGACAATCTCATGACATAAGTAGTTCTACTTTTCACAAATGAGGAAACTGAGAGGACAGAGGGAAGGAGGGGACCATGAGTGCATCTTTTTCCATTAGTCATAGAAGATGAGGAATTCAACCTGAGTAGTGGATTATCCCAAGTGTACCACTGGGATAATCTTATTTTCTTGCATTGCCTTTATACTCAGGTGCTCCAAGAAGAGCAAGGTGCCCCTCACACAGCTGAAAAAAAATAAAAGTATCAGCCAGAGAGAAGTTGGCTTTCTAAGAAAGAACAGATTCTCCCCGAAGGCTTTTCTGAGTTCTAAAAAGAGTAGTCCCCAAATCGACTTGAAAACGCACTTCAATATGTTTAATTTATGTTACCCATATATAAAGAGAGAGAATATGTGGCTATTTACAAAATCTTACTGTCTTCATTGGGTGGTCTTTTGGTCTCTGCTGCTTATGAGACAGAAAACCTTATCTCTAAGGTGAGTATGTTGAACTAAAGGGTCTTTAAGGCCCCTCTCAGCTCTAAAATTTATATTGCTATCAAAGTTGGTAGTAATTAATAAAGAGAATTCAGAAGAAAAAAGAATTAGAAATATTCCAAGAATATAAATGGCCATGTGTTATTTATAAATAACTGAAACCTGTGGTTTGGATTCATGACACAAAATTAATTCCTATATTTCATAAACTTAGCTGCATCCTAGAAGTTTCAATGCATTTTAAAATTAAAATGTAGACTACTTTACATCTTAAATCCTGTTTGCTGTCTTCCCATTTCATCTTCAGCTTGCAAATTTAGTGGTGATGAAAACATCAAGGACATCTTGAAAGAGAAGATTATTTGAGCAGCTGCCAGCCAAGCTTTGCCTTTTGAGAGTGTCACCTTTTCACATTGTCTTCTCCTGTACCCCTCACAACTCATGGCACTGAAGCTTGAGGCGCCTCGGGGAACAAACTGTATTTGAGTAGGTAAATCATAGGGTAATTATAAAATCCAATTCAACAGGAGGAAGAAATGTTCAACTGCAATTTCTTGGTTCCATTCTGCAACATCTATTGGGTATAAGGCACTATACTGGGAGATGTCAGACATGTAAGCACAGCTCTTATCTCCAAAAGAACCTCAGACCAGTGAGATAAAAGAGATACATTCATAAATGTTTAGAACTGTTACAGAAATGTTTAGCAGTTTAACAGATGTAGATAAAACTTATACAGATGAAAAAATAATAATAGCTACCATTTATTGACTACCTACTAGAGGCCATGCATTTTACTAACGACTTTTTACTTAATCATTCCGACAACTATAAATAGAAGGAATTGTTATTATTATCCTCCTTTGATATTGAGGAAATTTGGCTCAAAAAGAAGAAATGCTTTGCCTCGGGTGACTCAGTTGATATATAGTAGAGCATGGATTCAAATCTAAATCTTTTTGATGTTAAATCCTTTACTGTCAATTATTACACTCTTCTGCTTCCCTCAAGGCAGGATCCCATTATTCTGACTTAGGGGTTTGAGGTATGGTTTGCACTGAGTGTAGAAAACTGTGTAAAACACACAATAAAAACAGGAAGATATATATTCTGGGCAAAACAAATAGCCCAAGCAAAGATGGAGATGTGGAAAAGTTTTGAGACTCTGCAAGTTGCAATGAAAATGCCCACTCCCCTTTTGAGTATGTGTTTGTGGGGGAACAGTGTTTAGGAGGGTGTGGAGGAGGGACTAGAGAAAGAGTTGCATAGGAAGGGGTGGGGACAGATTGAGTATAGCTGTGATATAAATCAGGCAGCATACCTGTGGATATTTTTCAGCAAACCTATGTGCAGTCCTGACATTCAATGTGGTAAATTTTTGCAAAGTTGTATACATATTACATATATAGTATCAGTGAGGTCTGTCCCACAGAGAATTGAGCTCAGCTAATTAAAAAGCTGTATTGCCAAGATATGGAAACAAAGTGTGCATTGACAGATGAATGGATAAAGAAGATGCAAAATATCTATATATCTATATCTATCTATATAGACATAGATAGATATAGATATATATTATAGATATATATTAGAATACTTCTCAACCATAAGAAAAGATAAAATCTTACCATTTACAACAACATGGATGTATCTTGAAGGTATTATGCTAAGTGAAATAGGTTAAATGGAAAAGGACAAAAAACATGATTTTATTCATATGTGAAATATAAAAAAAAAGAGAAACAAAAGAACAAAAAAACAAAAACAAAAACAAACATAGATACAGACAGCAGACTCATAGTTGATTACCAGAGAGGAAGGAACATGGGAAATGGGTAAGGGGGTCAAGTAATGGATCAAAACTAGATTTTTGGTGGCGAGCACACTATAGTGTGTACAGATATCAAGTTATAATGTTGTATACCTGAAATTTATATAATGTTATTAATCAATGTTGCCTCAATAATAATAAAAAAAAGCTGCATTGTAGAACAGTGGTTCTCAGTCCTGAATGTTCTTAAGGATCCTCTGGGACTCTTGTTAAAGCATAGAGTGCTGGGCACCAAACCAAGATGCTGATTCAGTAGGTCTGGAGTAGGTCTGCGATGGGACCTGAAAATTTGCAGCTTTAATCAGCTTCCAGGTGATGCTGATGCTGTAGTTCTGGAGACCAAGCTTTACATGGCATTGGTAACTTTACTGTGAGTGAAAGATGAGAGGTTCGGAATTTTAACATTAAAATCATTAGCTTCCTGAGACCAATGTCATGTCTGTGCTTCTGTCTTTAGTTTTGTTTCTCCTGCCCTGTTCCATTCTAGGCTCTACACTGCATCTATATGGTCTTTAAAAGAGAGAAGTCTGATCATGTCCCTCTCCTGCTTTAAAATATTAGTAGATTCCTTTGTCTTCGTGTGGTACCTGAATTATTTCAGAACTATTCTTACTTCTTTAATTCCTCACATTCTCTTTTATAAGACACCTCTCAGCTCCCTGAAAAAAATACATTCCTTCTTATCCATATCTGGAATGCCAATCTCCCTGGGCCCATCCCTCTTCATTTTGTTCAATCCCTTTTCTCCTTTAAGTATTATCTTTGAAATGAACTCTATAGGAAGGTCTTTTAAGACCTTGGACAATGCCCCTCAAGAATCTCTATAAAGCACTCTTGCACAGGATAGAAATGGCTTGGTGAGAAGGCTGAACTCTCCACTAGTCTAGGAGCTCTTTGAAGGTAGACACTGTGTCTTAGAACTTAATGCATGAATAAACAAGTTAATAAATTATAATTGAACTAGTGTTATTCTATACCTGGCAAGAATTAACCATCACATCTGCTCTTCCTAGGACAAAAGATTATGTGCTTTCTTAGATTTTGAGTTACCACAGTTAAAACTCACTCACAAATAGCATAAGGAAATGGCAACATGCCATTAATAACCCAGAAGAAGCTGTATCTGTTTTAGGATTTTTCCATCTGGGCATTACAAACCACAAAAGCAACTGTTTTGCCTCCACAAAGACATATTTCTCTTAACAGTACACTTTCCAAAAGGACACTCCTTCTATTGCATTTTGATCTATCTTGATTTGATTTAAAGTTCAGAGATGGAGTCTGACCTTATCTATCAGTGGCTGAGCCGTTGTCTCATGGAAATGCAGTTTGAAACTCATTAATAGGGTACCCTCTATGTTATAACTTAGAACCTCTGGGTTATCACTGATGCTTGCAATTGCTATGGAAACCGAGTTCATATGTGCCTTTCAAAGAGTCTGTTTTAAAACAAGGGGGAAAAAAGAAAAGGAAAAAGAGGCTTCTTAAAAGAATAAGATATTAGTACCCAGCATGCATACGCAGGTTCAGTGATGCAAATATCCTCTGCTTGCATGATGAAAACAATTATTTATATTTTTAGGAGCTAATAATATATAACCTTGTATTAGAGAACTCTGTTTATACTGGTGAGGAAGAATGCCTAAGACAGATTCTCTCCTGGCCTTCCCTCACACACCACAGATGCACATCCACAATTTCCAGTTTTTCCCAGACTTTTCATAGCCTGCATCCTTAAATATTCCAAAAGCCACTTCACATGCAACTCTAACTGCTAAAGTCCAATCAGTGTGGGTACTGGCAAAAAACTCATCCTCTTCTGCACCCCTACCCCACCATTAATGTGTATAAATACTGCATCCTGTAGCTGATAAACTGCCTTTTCCAATTTTAAAATAGTAGTGCTAATTTGACCAAATTTCTTATAAAAGATTTCTGGTTCTCTTCTCCCTAAATTTGGGTTTTATAAGCTCTATTCCTTATCTTTCTCCCTGCTCATATTTCTTCCTAATACTCCTAATAATCAAAATGTGATATTGTGTTGGGTAAATAATAGCATGAACAGTATCAACAGGAAGGGGAAGATTCAGCAGGCACCTGAGACTGGTGTGGGGAAAGAAGCCAGAGAAGAAGGGACGGGGTGGTTCACAGAAGTGGCACTTGAGTGATGTGACCCTACAGATGACATCATCTCACTGCCAAATCTCTGTCATTTAGTCTGCATTTGCTCTCCCCTACTTCTCACTCTGTCTCCACTAGACAGCCTCTAGCCCAAGTGCTCTCCCCAAAGATTTAATTTGTCACTAATGTAGCATAGGAGTTTCAAGACTTCCCTAGCCTTAGCCAAGTGTGAGTTGGGTCGCCTCTTCTTCTAGACCAGAACAAGTTTCAAGGACTAGGCTCCCTCTGTCCTTACTTTCAGACAAAAGGTACTCAGAAGAGTGCAAACTTCCTCTGAAGGCTGGTGCTCCCTTCACAGGCATCTGGAAACCACTTCTTTGCTTTCAAGTAGTTATGTAACCTAAACAAGGGCTCTTGTCCTATTTTAAATACAGGCATCCTTTTCTCCAGAAGGCTTCATAAATGATTATTTCATAACCATACAGGTCTCCCTCCCCAGATCTCTTTGGGGACAGAGGTTGTGTTTTATTCATCTTTATTTTCTTAGCACCAGCTAGTGCCTCTGACACATGGCCATGCTTGGTAAATATTTGTTCACTTGTTGGAAGTACAATTGAAAAACATGTTACTTTCATTCAGTGGCGTCTTTGTATGTGTGAATGTCTCCAGGTCCTTGCCGAGAATAGACTCAGAAGAGGGAATGGGAAGACGACTTGGGGTTCAGGGCAGTATGGCAAAGGGCAAGGGCAGTTCTTACATTGGAGAACATCTCCTTAGACCACTTTCACTTCACAGCTGTACAGAAAAGCAACCCATGCTACATTGCCGGGGTAGACTTGTGTGCTTAGGGAGAGGGAGAAGGAAGGCCTTCAATCCCATCAAGGGCCTGAATAGAGCCAGTATTTTATTCTAGGGAGAAGACAATGCCTGAGTAAGTCGGACAGGCCTGAGTTTGAATCCTGATTCCATCACCTAGCAGCTATGGATTTGGGGAAATTATGCAATTTCCTTTATTTTAAATCTCCTGATATCAAAAATGGGCAAAACAATACTATTTCAAAGGACTGTTGGCATAATTGAATGAGACAATTCTTTTGAAGTTCTAGTAGAGTGTCTGATGCATTATTTATACCCAATAAATACCAATTAATAGTAGTAGTAGTGGTGATAGTATTGCTATAATTATTTATTTGGGTAGAAAAGAGAACTATCTTTTTCTTCATCATTTCTTCTCTAAGTTTTTGTGTCCTTTTTATGATAGTTCAGAGTTGATGACTTGATGAGAGCCAGCCATCACTTTTAAAGCTAGTGAATTTAACTCTCCATTATTTCTCATTATTTTCTCCCCTCCCTTCCCAAATCTTCATTTCTAGGTACCTCTTTCATTCCTTTTATTTTTATAATACCCCCTAAATCTGGATCATTCCCTTCCCAATCAATATAACATACCATGTTCTTCATTTACTTTAAGGTGTGAATGGCTGATAAGCACCTACAGTATTACTTCCAAGTGATACTTGCACACAAAGAGAACAAAAATCTTTAACTGAAAATATTAAGATCCTTTTTACTAGCCAATGCCATCCCAACAATTTTAATAAAAAATAAAATAAATAAAGGCATAAATGGGATAAAGGAAAATGTTAAGATTCTTTGAGTTCAGTGTTTGTTAAATTGAAATTGCAATTAAAGGACCCAATTTAGTGGCTTTTGACTATCATTCTTTTTATATCATTGTGCCTTATTGCAACATATTATTTAGTGTACTAATTAGAGGAAAAAATATAAGCAATTTCAAAGTCCAGGGGGAAAATATATTTGCCTTAACCTTCAAATAGAATTTACTTACTTAACATTTCATTTAAACCATTATATGTCCCATGCTTTAAATACCCAACTTTGCTGAATTTCATACTGAAAAATGGATAAACAAATGATGACATCAAAGGAGGTTAGCCCAGGAGGTGATACTGACAAAGAATTGGAACTGAAATTGAACATTCTCAGATTCTTTTCTCCAAAGGAAATCGAGCTTAAATAATAAAGGTCTATTTTTCTATGCAGTCCAATATCATGTCACTTACTTAGAAAATTATGATTTGGAAAAAATATCTTTATGGATTACATTTGACTAGGATACCAAAAGCACCATGTATAATAGAAAAATTGATAAATTGAATCACATCAAAACTAAAAACTTGCTCTGCAAAAGTCTCCATAAGAGGATATGCTACATATTGTGAGAAAAGTTTTGCAGATCAAATAACTCTCAAAACTCAACAGTAAAAAAAACAATCAAACTAGAAAATGGCAAAAGACATTTCAAAGCAGAGGATATACAGGTTGCAAATAAACACATGAAAAGATGTTCAACATCATTAACCATTAGTAAAATACAAATTAACACATCAATACAAATTTATAAAAATGACAAATAAAAAATAGTGATGATAGTGACAATACCAAATGTTGATCAGGATATAGAGAAACTGGAAAGCTCATATATTGCTGGTGAGAATGTAAAATGGCACAGACACTATGGAAAATAGTTTAGCAGTTTCTTAAGAAACTGCAACTACCATATGAGCAAGCAATTTTACTCCTGGGCATTTGTCCCAGAAAAGTGAAAACTTAAGTTCACACAAAAACCTGTACATGAATGTTCATCACAGTTTCATTTGTAATATCAAAACCTGGAATTAGTCCTGATGTCCATCAACGGGTGAACAGGTAAACAAACTATGGTATATCTCAAAAGATTACATACTATGATTTCATTTATATAACATTCTTGAAATGACAAAATTATAGATATAGAGAACAGATGTGGCTATAAAAGGGCAACATAAGGGATCCTTGTGGTAATGAAATGTTCTATATCTTGATTAAATTAACATCAGTATCCTGGTTGTGGCATTGTACTGTTTTTGAATATGTTACCATTGAAGGAAACTGGGTAAAGGGTACACAGGATGTCTCTATTATTTCTCATAACTGCTTGTAAATCTTCAATTATCTTAGTAAATTTTTAAATTAAAAAAGAAATGCACACACATACAAAAACCTTTGGGCTTACTTCTGTCTGTATACATTCAGGAACTATAATCATGTACCAGTTGTACAGGATTCTGTCACAAAAACAACTCAGTTGTTTTCTAAAAGCTAATTAGATCAATAATAAACTAATAATAGTAAGTTTTTTAGCAAGCTGTAAAACAAAAAGTTATAGACATTTAACAGTTGAATTCTACATCCTGACTATGGCACTTCTGTTGTTCAATCTATTTTCTCCATATATTAGAAGACTTAAGAGGTCATAATGGTTAAAAGAGATGACATTGTTGTAACAAATGATAGAATTTGAGAGAAGGAGGAGTTCCTGATGTCTTGACAATATGATATTCTATAAGAGATTGTGTGTGTGTGTGTGTGTGTGTGTGTGTGTGTGTGTGGACTGAGAGGAGGACTGAGGAAACAATAGAGGTTAAGACAATTATAAGAACTGACCACTGAGATAACATTAAACTTTTAAAAATATTGGTATAAAATCTACCCACAGAGTATACAAGAAACAGAACATTGGTGCAATTTTAACCTGATAATTCATGAAAAAGGAGCATTTTTTATGAGAAAAAGTTCAGTTATTTCCTTGTAGACAATGAAAGAAAATTAAAAGAACATTTAAAGGTAGACTAAAAAAATGCAACAACTCTCATATTCCCTCTCAATTAAACAGGCAAATCACCCAACCTAAAGTGTTTTTTTTTACTTTGAATATTTATCAGAGTATATAACACACTGTCCCAACTGCATTTTGACATTGTAATAAAACCTTTCCTACAAAAGCTCATACATCTAGAAGTGAATATACATTAGTCTCCTTTAAGCCCTTATCACATAAAAAGCTATATGTAATATATACATTAACCAAGTTTTATCAAAGTAATGTGGATTTGAACTGATGTCAGGATTTATATTTGTGGTTAAGTATCAGACAAAATTATCAAGCAAGCATTTTCCATTTAATCTATTATTTTCGAAGTTTACCATTTAATTATTGCAGTACAATTTAACTGATAGTATTTCAGTGCTAGAAGCAGTATATTAAAGTAACAGAGTGTGTATCTGACAGTCTCAGCGTGAACATATGTTTCCTACACATAGCATGACTGGGTTTGCAGTTCGTCACTTGCAGGACCTTCATCTGGTTCTGCAGCAGTCTTCTCTTTGTTGGTGACATGTGGACCTTCTTCATTTTCATCATCCAGTTCCTCACGTTGGAAGTCTTTCGCAATTAATTGCCTAGCTAATTTGATGTTCAGTCCTTCATTGTAGTGCAGCTTCCTTCTCATTTCGAACTGCCGTTTTTTTTCTAATTTGTCGAGGAAGAAGACGCTGCTACTGTGTGCCCCGTCGCTCTCGGACTCCCCCATCTGACAGCTCGGCTCCGAGATATTAATGGCGGCTAATTTCTTAGCTAAGATGTCTCCAGTCATGTCTTGGGTAGAATCTTTTGTTTCTAAATCACGCACTGTATCTTCTCCACCATCTTGCATACTGAAGTGGGGAGTGCTGGGCTCATTTATCTTCATTAAATCATAGTCTCTGTATGCAAGGCGGTATGTCGCCAGGATGTTTGATTCGTCCCACTTCTGAGATTTTCTTCTCTCCACGTGGGTAGCCTCTCCAGACTGTTGGGAAGGGGCCGCTGCCGAGGCTGAAGAGCCTTTGTTCTTTAGTATTCCCTTGATGGGCCGGTGTGAGGCGGTGGAGGACGCCATGTTGGGGGAGTGAAGGGCACCCCCCGCACGAGGGTTGGGCAACCGCAGCCGCCCGCCGCGCTGCAAGCTGAAGCTGCGAAGCAGTTTGTCTCGACCACGGTGCCAACGCCCTAGAAACCTCACTGGATCAACGTCACAAAGGACGCCACAGTGGTCGTCGCTGCCGTCATTGACACCGTCAGTGCCTCACTGCCCACTCTGCCGTCCGTCTTGCTTTTTTTTTTTATTAGTGTAAGATAGGAAATATCCCTGAGTTGTACATGAAACAGGAAAGCACTGTTTTTGTGAATTTCTGTATACCCTGTCTGTGTACGGGGAAGCTATGTAAAATGTATTTCTTACTTGGGGGAGGGGAGTCAATGTCAAATATTTGAAAGCCCATATTTTGGAAAGATTGGCGGAGTTGGCATTAGGGGGCAATTCTGCTCCTCCCTCCTGTTGCCATCCATACCTCCCTCTTTTCCTATCTCCTCACACAATCCCTCACCCGCTCTCCTATTCCATTTCTGGGTTAATGGTCCCAATACCCAGCCACTTACAGTGGTTGGGAACCTGGGCATCAATTTCCGTGTCTTCATGTTTCTCATTCTCCAATCCAGCTCAAGTACTGGCATAAATATTTCAGGAAACTCTCCAATTCTATCTCTTCTGCCACCATCTTGTTTCAAGTCACCGCCATCCGGACTACAACCATGGCCTTTGAACTGCCCCACCCCCCCACACACCAATAACCCTTCCTGCTGCCTTCTAACTTCTTAGCCAGAGTGGTCTTTTAAAAACATCCATCAAATCTTGCCACATCTCTCTTTTAAACCCTTAACATTTACTCATTTTCTTGAATGTAGAGACCAAAATCCAGAGGAAGCCAAAAATCAGCTCCATGATCTGCTGGAGCCTTCTTCTTCCAAATTCTCCCTGCTCTACCTCCAACTTTCTGTTCTGGCCTTTCAGTTCCAGGAGCATTCACCTTCTTTCCTATGCCAGAGTCTTTTTCTATGTTTTTCTCACAGTCTGGAATGCTCCTTCAGATTTCAGCTCAATCATTACTGTCTTAGAAGGGTCTGTTTCCTAACCCCAGAAGCAGGTAGGCCTTCCTGTGCTTGTATGGCCTCTCTTATTCTCCTTGGGAGTTGTTGCATTTATATTATCTGTGTACATTAAATGGTAAACTCCAAAAGGTACAGGAAGGTGTCTGTTTTGCTCACCATTATCACCAGCTTTGCATCTTCAGAACATGATGCTGTACCTGGCACAAAATAGATATTACAAAAATATTTATTGAATGAACAATAAATGGTAGAGGATAGAGAATTGGAAGAATGGAATGCATGAGTGGAGAAAAGGAGGCTCCAGAGCGTTTGCATTCAGTTACAATTTGTACAATCGGCCACATGGGAAAAATAGCCTATATGTGGAATTTGGAGGCTGTTACAAGGAGTGACTTTGGACCATTTTGTTCTTCATAGGCCTCATATTTCACAGACAGTGACGTTCTTTCAAAAAACAAAAAGGAAATCAAGATACAGTTTCACATTATATGGAGGTGGGTGCTGTGTACACACTTTCTCCTATACAGTTTTCCCTCCAGATAGCATTCACAGATTTTTTTCCTTTTGATAACATTTTGCTCTCTTCTCTCCCTCAAGGTCTTTATGCATTTTAGAACACAAAAGCAAAAGCATGAAAGAACAATAAAACTTTTACAAGAGTCTTAAGTACCTTAAGTTCAAGTTGTCCTGCATTCTCCAAAGTCCTACTAGCTTCAGGAGCTTGGAAATCACTTTAAAACTGTGTTATTCATCTCAGAAAAAGAATTTCCTAATACCATACTCTTTGAAAAAAGCTATATTGTGTGATGAGGGCTTTCAAGGATTCAAAAGCTGATATTCAAGGCTATAGGAAAAACCTCCGGTATGCGAGGTAGGAAAAAACAACCTTCATTATTCAGGAATACTCCAAGTTACCCTTTTAAAAATGAAACTGAAAGGCAGCAGAGACCAGCACAAACACAATTTGTCCTTCTGGCTGGTAAGTACAGAAGGCCCTTGTGCGTTTACCTGCAAACAGGATGTTAAGGGAGATGCTGGTTCCAGTGCATTGGGATTTTGCTTTTGTGTGTACACAGAACCCACCCCCATATACCGTGACCTGAATATACAAGATACACAATACATGAAGAGTCAGCGATTCAGTAGTCCTCAAATATACTGACGCTCTTCCTTCAATAGCACAATGACAGTTCATATGCTAAGGCAGGAGCACTGTGATCTATTCCATGGTCTATAAATAAAGTCATTTAAAGAATAAAATCACCAGGTATTACAGATTTCTGTTGCACATATTTAAGAATAATCCATTTTCACCTACCACTTGCAAATTATCTGCTTAATATAAGTTGCCCTAAGAAAAATCTAAATTTTGAGTTCTTGTCATCATATTTAAAAAGTCTCAATTTTGTCAACACTACTAGAAGCCTAAAAGTTAGAAAAGATCAGCAGTTTTTTCAACATTCCTCTTTACATGGTTCACTTGTTATTGCCCTAGGACTAGGGCTAAGCAGATATGTCTGAGGTTCCATCACACACACACACAGTCCCCTAGGGCTAAAACTTTACCAATAAATGACACATTATATGAAATTAGATACAGGCCTAGAAACTCTTAATTTCAGCAACTATTTAGTGGTAATCTATATTTCCAGTAGGAGAAACTTTGTTTTGAGTGAACAAAAAGTGGAGCTGTGCTTCAGTGGTCTTTAATGGGTTAATATTTGGCTACTACATATAAATATGCATGCTGTTCTATCATCAGTTTCAAATAATACATTAAAAATATCACTGTTACTTAAAATGTTATTTAGTTCTCTGCTGTTTGCACAGGATCAGAATATTTTGCAGAGCACTACTTGTTAATCATGGTAGTAGATTGTGCAACAGCATCTTTTCTTCCACTGAGAATCATCTCGCTTCTATGGAGATATTCTCCAAATGCCATAAGTACAGGAGTTGGTTCGAAAGGAGAACCAAACCAAGATCACAGAAATTCTCAACCAAAGGTGGAAACACCTAAGAAACCAAGAGTTACCACAAACAAGGAAGGTAACCCAGATAGGTGCCATTAGTGAGAGATTAAAAAATACTGAGAAGGCAGTGGGCTATTTCAGGGTCAACTGTGCTGCCAGAAGTAGAGATTAATAGTTCACCCAAGTGATATCTGAAGTCATGTCTCAATCCATCCAAGAATTGTCCACAGTATTTGGAGAATTATGTTAGATATTATGTGGCTAAAATAAAAGTGTTATTTGTTTTTGAATCTGTTTCTTGCCCAATTTGTTTCTCTTATATTTCAAATCCAATTTTATGATATTCTACTAAAAATCCCTATCTTAGATTGTGTTCCCTTAGAAGCTGACCCTGAGACAAGGATTCAAGTGCAAGTTGTTTACTTGGGAGGAGATTTGCAGAAAACACTGATAATAAAGTGAAGAAATGAGATAGGGAAGGTCAGGAGGCAAAGGACACATTACCAAAGCCCTTCTTATTGTGGGAAACTAGAACTTAATCCTGCTGGGAAACTCTGGGAGTCAATGTAGAAGAGTTACCCGCATCATCCACCTCCACTCATGAATGAGGGACCTAGAATTTCATTGTGCAATGATTTTCTATCTTTTTAATTATATGTTTTAAAGTAGTAAAACTTTTTTTTTTTTTTTTTTACAAATTAAATACTACATAGAATTTCAGAATAAGAACTTATAAAATTGGAGCTTGGAAGCAATGGAATTGGTCTGTCTGAGTAAAGGTGGGGACCCCAGAGTTCTTACTTCTCTTGAGGCATCACAGAGACCTAAGGAGGGAGGCCAATTTAAAACTCACTGCAAGAGAGAGTCATTGCCCAAAGCAGTAGTGTTTGGTTACCCCAAATACTTTCTGAGAGGGCATTTGTTTTGAGAATGGGAGTGAGGAGTTTTTCTACTATAGTGATTTAGACAAGCATATTCTTTGAGAGCAGATCACAAGGTAGACAGGACATCAGTGAGAATTTCTGATGTTACATAGTAAACATCAACTTGCCCCCTTCTAAGGGGATCATCTAGTTTTGGAACATTAAATGAAGAAAAATGTCCAGTGAGGATATCTTCCAGAAGTTATACAGAAAGTAATGTCAAAGGTATCAGAAACAAAGGTCTTGCAGGGATTTGATGAAGAGTTTGTACTAGAAAAGTGGTATTCCTGCTCCCTAAAGGGCACTAGGATGTTTCATGGTAAGGAAAATGAAAGCGTGTTCATCTTCCTGCTCTTGACCCTACTTGCTCAGCAAAGGAGATATTGATTAAATAGAACACGCTCTTACCTACTATTTTTGTATATAAACATTATAAAATTAGATTCCAGGGAGTATTATTTTGGTTTAGACGGAAATTTTGAAAGTCATATCATCTAAGCTCCTCATTGCCTAGCTGAGAAGATTAAGGATCAGAAAGGTATGGTGGCTTACATGGATACTTAGTGGCACAGCCAGCACTAAAAAAATCCAGGTCCTCTGGAACTGTTATGGCAGTTCACTTTTCTATCCTCTGCATGCCTCCTCTAGAAGTGGTGGAAGTCACGGATCCCAGCATGTGTCTCATATTCAAACCAGATATCTACACAAATTTAGATTAAATTTCCTTTTCTCCTCTGCCCCCTTGGCCTGCACCATTCTTCAATAGCACAAGCACCTTAAAAGAAGAAAAGAAACAGCAAAACCATCATTTTCAGAGGGGCTAAAAATATGAACCTCATGTCTTCTGAATAACGAGTTAAAATATGAGGTGTAAGTTCAGCTTGAGGCACAAGTGGAAAAGTTTTTGAGCAAGGAATCAATAGGCCAGCTGGCCAGGTTTTCTAGTTCTGGATGAGACATAGTCAAATTAGAAAAGCAATAATGTGATCTAGGGCAGCAAAATTCAATTTTGCCAGCAACTCTGAGATTCTTTGAGGCAGACCTTTAAAGATGATGTTATAGACAGAATTATTTCCCATGTGTACAAATATGGCTGAGGAGAAACACACAGAGTGATACAATGCAATGTGTGATCCATTCTATTCTGGAAAAAATTTTCTTATAATATATCTATAATTCTAGAAAGAGCATTATAAAAACAGCAAGAGAGTATAATAGAAAAAGAAATGAAACAGTGCAAGTTTTTTTTTATGATGTTTCACACATGAAAAAGAAAAATAACTTACAGAATTGTCAGATTTCTTAGACGATGCAGCAAATATATTGGTAGCATCCCCACGACTCACTAACAAGATGTTATCTGCAGGGAAGTGGGGTAGCAAAGCCGTCTCCAAATTCGTCAATGATTTATAGTATTTGTGACTACCACATGCAAAGAGTGTCGGCTGGCAATTTATTCTAGCTGATGTAATCCGACAGTCTTCTTCCATTCTGACAACCAGTCCAGTAAGGTTAATACATTTCAGCTCTAATAAACATAAATAAACCTAGCAATAGAGTTAGGTTCTATCTTAGTCATGCCTATGTGTTGGTTGTGTTTAAACAGAGCCAGCAAAATGGTTCATGGCAGCCACTCAGACACTGTGACAGAAAGGAGGGTGTCACGGAGAGTAGAACAGTGATCATCAAACTTCAGTGTGCATCAGAACCCCCTGGAGGCTTGCTAAAATACAAAGTAGCAGGCCCTATCTAACAGAGCTTCTGATTCAGTAGGACTGGGGCAGATGGAGTCTGAGAATTTGCTTTGCTAGCAAGTTTCCATAGGATGCTGATGTTGTTGGTCTAGGGAACACGTTGAGAACCACTAGAGTAGAACACAGCTCTGCCCATCTGGCAGGTGACTCAGAGAAATCCAGGTCCACTGCTGGAGACAATACTCTCTACTCTCTGGAAAGCCAAGTAAATACAAAAGAGTGTAGGACAGAGTGAGAAGAATTCATTCTGTCAGAGGGAAACCAGGGAAGACTTGTATAGTACGTATTTTTTGTACTATTCACAAGGTGGAGAAGGGCCAGAGGATGGTGAAGGTGGCTTATAGAGAATGAGTACAAATGATCTTGGGATTGGCCATTTGAGCCATGCTTTTCTTGCTCAGTCCTGCTTCCACATTTGGAACTGTACTTTCTCTTCTAACAAAGCTTTTCTTTTCTGCCGTAAAAAGAAATGATTTTGGAATTGATTTATAATATGCTGCAGCAGTAGGACAGTTACTCCCTTTATAACTATATACAAGAAAGGGGATATTATTCATTTCATCAAACATTCACATTGACTACTTGAGGTGATTGGACATATAAAAAAAATACTAAAGGAAGGAATTGGCAGAGTGAGTTCTCTGGCATTCCCTCTAACTGATACTCC
Source organism: Pteropus vampyrus (assembly GCF_000151845.1). Lineage (NCBI taxonomy): Eukaryota > Metazoa > Chordata > Mammalia > Chiroptera > Pteropodidae > Pteropus > Pteropus vampyrus. Next base: position 2,795,818 of record NW_011889185.1, read on the forward strand.
ACTGATGTCTTCCCTTTCTCTGTGCACACCAGAGTCACATGAATTCCTCAAAGAGTAAATTTCTCTTAGCTGAATTTTCCCCAAAGAATTGTCATTGTCACAGGTTACATAAACCTATATGTATTTAATAGGATAGTGGGTTGGTGGTATTTTAGGCATCTGCTAGTGGTTGCAGGACATATTCTTTTGGACAATACAACTTTCTTGGTACCCTTGAAATCTCATCTCACAGATAATTCCCTGCAGGTAAAGCTGGCCATATTTGTCCAAGCGGGCTTCATCCAACAGCCAGTCTCTCTAGATGGAAAGTACCTCACATGTAAGGATTATGTTTCTGTTGCCTTATGTGTCCCTTGTAGCTGCTAATGCACACAGTAGGGCTTGATAAATGTTCTTATTAATAAATAGCAGTTATCAATGCAGGTACATCCATCAGACAGTCATTGTTTGGGGCTATTCCAGCTGATGGCTGCTTAGCCCTAATAGAAAACTCCTCCTGCAGTTTATGGACACAACTCTTAGAAGAGATTAGCCTCCATCCAAATGTAAAACAGTCACTTTAAATAATTGTGCTCAAAATGATATACTTTATCATCAGGATTTTTGAGGAATACGCACTTAAAAAAGACAAAAGGGAATGTTGCTTCATGGCTCAGGCAATATATCTCTGTCTCTATTGTTTATTTAAGTCTTATTAGGGTCATTTGTGCCCTGAATTATTCCATTTCCCATTTTTCTGTGCCATTATACTTTCAAATATTTTAGAAATAAAGTCCTCCTTACAGTCATGGGGATATAGAGTACAGCATAGGGAATACAGTCAGTACTATTGTAATGGTTGTGTGCAGAGCCAGATGGGTGATAGAGTAATTGGGAGATCATTTCATAAACCACATAAATGTCTAACCAATGTATTGTTTACCTGAAATTAATGATAATAAAAAATGTTAGTACCATTTAAAAAGTCTCCCTTTTTATAATTTTACTTTTTCATGAGGAAATATTGAGTATGACAGGACCTATCATCACCTAATATGGCTCTTGAGCCACTTATAACTATTATTAAGATGATGTTTTCTCTTCTGAGTATCAACAAGAGAAGACAAGAGCCAAAGAAAAATAGAACAATCTGGTTTATAAGTTTAGGCTTAGGCTGGCAATATTTTCAAAGGCAACTTGAAAATTTTCCTTTAGAGAAAAACAGAAAAAAAAAAAAAAACACCAGAGAAGTGAGATTCAGTATATCATCAGGTTCCTTACTTTTCAGTAGGCTTCTTGCATTAGTGACCCAATATTTTCACAAAAAGAAAAGTTCTTTCCATTGTTTGTTCATCAAAGAAACTGTAGTAGAAAAAGCCATTTCTGGATGGATTTCTAAACTCAAGATGAAAATTATTAGTATGACAAGCATGTACAGTTGATCCTTGAACAACATGAATTTAAACTATGCAAGTCTGTTATATATGGGTTTTTAAAAAATAAATACTGTAAATGTATTTTCTCTTCCTTAGGATTTTCTTAATAACATTTTCTTTTCTCTAGCTTATTTTATTGTAAAAATATAGTATATAATACATATAACATACAAAATATATGTTCATCGACTGTTTATGTTATCAGTAAGGCTTCTGGTCAACAATAGGCTATTGGTAGTTAAGTTTGGGGAGTCAAAACTTATATGTGTATTTTTGACTGCATGGCGGTTGGTGTTCCCAACCCTAGCATCATTCAAGGGTCAACTGTATGTGTAATGCATTGCTGCAAAACTGATAATGGGTATCACACTGTAGACATGAAGTAATGTATTAGAAAACCACTATGAAGCACTGAATACTTACAAACATTGTTTTTCTTTTTTGAGAGCATCATGAAAAGTTTCAAAAGCACTCTTGTCTTTCAAATTATAGTAACATTTTGTTTTTATGGTTTCATTTCCCAATACATTTTTGATATGTGCCAACATTCATGGGGATGAGGGTGGATATGGGTATGAAGATGAAATTACAAACTCAAAGTTGTTACAACTAATGCTTGGATTCTTGAAAGTTAGAGCAGATGCCTGAGTTATGTATTACAATTTTGTGTGAAAACAATCTGTCAGCAACTTAATGCTGAGTAGCAACTGCTCTCCACAAAATACATTTACTTCTTTGGTAACATGGCTATGCTTAAAGATTAAAGGTTGTCCGAAATTTTGGAGGCATAGAAGCAGAGATATAGTTTTATATTTGATTTTATTGCAAGTGCTGACATCATTTCTGGTCCTATCATTTTTACCTAGATTCCTCAAATCTCTGAGTTGGAAGGAACTTGACTTTTATCTAGGCTGGCGCTTCTCAAACTTTAATGTGCTTATGAATCATCCGGAAATATTATTAAAATGCAGATTTTGATTCAGCAGGTCTGGAGGAGGGGCCTGAGATTCTGCAGGTCCAATAAACTTCCAACTAAGGCCAAAGTTGCTGGTCTGTGAAACACATTTTGATTACCTAGATCTAAGATCAGTTTTTTGTTTGTTTTACCTAGAGTTTTTAGACATTCTAGTGTTTTCTAGTTATGTCACAAGTAATTTGTTATGAATGCAGTTAAATCACCAAGGTTTTTTCACACTGTAACTATATGTGTAGCTAGATCTATTGCACATTTCTATTTCTATTTCTGCTTCTATTTATATCTATGTTTATGAACAAAAATAATTTAAGGTTATCTTAATAATAATGTCACTCTTCTTGACATCTAGCTTCTGACACACTATCCTTAGTGGAAGAGGAAAGGGTAGATTCCTGCCAGAGAATTACATGTAGTCTTGAGTATACCTTTGGGAACGTGTTACATATGTAAATGTCATTTGCCAAAAGACAGATAATTGCCGATCTAGTTCAATCTCTTAACTGATGTTTTGAAAAACAGGTCATATTGAACCTTAAATAAATCTATTGGATTTTGTTAATTTACAAAAATAAGACATCTCCATTAACAAATTTAAATGGTGAATACCTGTGCAAAGGAAGAAGTAATCAACTCTGTATTCCTTCCAAACTTCCATTAACTTTTTATTGTGTGTACTTTTTGATGGAGTTTCTCTCTCTCTCTCTGTCTCTGTCTCTCTGTCTCTCTTTGTCTCTCTCTCTCTCTCTCTATATATATATACACACACACACACACACACACACATATATATACACACACAGACACACACACACACACACACACATATATATACATATCTATACATATATACACACACATATATATACACATACACATATATATTTAATTCTATACTATATATATATTTAAATATGTATATAGTCAAATAAAGTAAATCGATTGCTCTGCAATTTACTGTTCTTATTTAACATTTTGGAAACAACTATTATAGGTCTATTAGAAAAAAGCAACCAACTATTTTCTTATTTAACATTTTATCAGGTTAAAAATAATTTCCTTGGTCTTTAGTTCCACTTTTGTGATGTATAAACTGCTTTTATTAAGAGGAAAATGAATACCAAGCAAAGTGTTTTCCCAGAACACAAGAATGTAAGTTTGATGAATGCTAAGATCTTTGTCTGGATCAGTGGTATCTCAACATCCTACAAAGGAACCTTATACACCGTGAATGCCTGATAAATATACATTTAATGAATCAATGTCAGCCAGACCATGCCAGGACAATTGGAAGGTGAGTAGGGAGATCAGGATAGGCTGTCAATGGAAAGGCTGAGGCAAGCCATATATCTACTAAATGTGTGCCCTTGACATCACCCAGTAAGAATTAACACATTTGGGTAAATTGTGTCTGTGTCTAAATTTTATTTAATGATTGGTCACATAACAAAATGATTCTTCCTAATCCTAGCAACATGATAAAATGGATATGCATTTTATTTGCATTTTTAATTTACTAAGATTACCCTGAGATTAATATTTTTAAAAATTCTGGAGAACACTATATTATTGATTATTTAAATTCTATTATGTGATTTACTAATATTCTCTAATTAAGAGTATGTGTATGCATATATACACATAGATATATATGTACATATATATACATACATATATATATTTTTTTACCCCCAGTTTTTTCCTATTTTCAGAAAATATTTATTCATTCATTGAATAAATATTTCTATACTTGACACCAGGACCTAGGAGTAATGTATGTAGATCTTGGCAGTACAATTAGGGTGTGAGGACAGGATGGAGGAAATACCAATATAATGAGGACTCTCATCTTTAGCACAATACTATACCTTAGAATGCTGGAAACCTTCATAGCTTCTCAGTAATTATCATGCTCAATCTCTAAGTAAGAGAAATCTGGGTATTCATTTTGTAAATCAGGAGAAAAAGTGGCTTAGCCATATTTTGTACTGTGCTGATAATCCTGAGATACACTCTTCCATGGCCTTTGGCTCCATCTGGGGACAAAAATTATCAAGTTGTGTGTTTTTCAGATGATCTAGGACATATAGAATTTTGAAGTTGCTATGCAAAGAGAATAAAGACTCTGCTTCAGGGGAATTAGTTATAAAGATTCACTCAAGCTTTGAACTTGTTTGTATGCAATTCTATACCTTTTAAGATGCAAATTATATTGTCAAACAAACCAGAAGAGATCTGTTGAAAAAATCATATGGATTGAGACAGTTTAATAAAAGAACTATTTTCAAACATCGGCTTATGCAGTGTGGGTCATGTCAGGTGATCTCATTTAGATGCTACTTGAAGTTAATGAATGGGGCGATAACTTTCGACAAATGGTGCTGCACTCTAATAAAGTGAACACAGGATAGAAAAGGCCAGATTCTATCCTCATTTCTATAGCTTAGAATTTTTGTGAACCTAAACAAATTACTTAACCTCGGTTTCTCCATGTATAAACAGAATAAATGACAGGGTTGTAGAAATGTTCAAATGAGATATTGCATGGAACATTAACTCACTACCTGGCATGCGATTAGTGGTCACCAAGGTTAACTAGTATTGTAACTACTAAGAATAAAACACATTATAAGTGTGAGAGTATTTGTATTAGTTTGGGAAAGGGATAATGGCTCAGAAGGTATCAGAAAAATATATGGAGAGACTGAATTGTGTTCCTTCAGAGAGAGGGCTGAAGGAACAGCCATCATTGTCCCTGTATTGAGTCTTCTTCCTGTGCAGCCAACAGGCAGGCACATCCTTTCCTGTGTTGAGCCCTTCTTCCACATGGCAGAATCTGAATCTGCATTGGCCTGGTGAACTCCAATCAATTCACCTTGGTGACTCCCTAGAACCCCACCCACCCAACTTGTGGACCATTTTAGGCTTTTTGGGCGGTTGATAGCCAACAGTGGCACACACTGCAGTCTTTTCTGGACAACTCTTGACTACTGTGGGCACCAGGCTGGTGGTGGATGGCCTCGATGTGCTCTGGCCTTTTACTGAGAGGCCCCAGGCTCAGCACTGGCACCAAATCTGAATCTTCATTAACCTGATGAACACCACTCACCTCACCCTGGTGACTGCCTGAGACTCTACTTCACTCAACTTACATACGATTCAAGGCTCTTTCACTGGCTGAGCCTTATAGGAAACCTGCAGACATGGCAGGCCTTGGGGTGCCCCAGGCCATTTGCTGAGCTACCACAGGCCAGGTGCTGGTGGTAGTTGGCCTTGGTTCACAGTGTGGCTTCTCTCACATGTCCCCAGTTCGAGCATAAACAACGACCAACTGCAGATCTCTTTATAGCTTCTACCAAGTAACCCAGGCCAGCTGAACTTGAACTACACAGCAGCCTCTTCCAAGAGGCCCCAGAACAAACATAGCCAGTGGCTGACTTCAGACAGCAACAGAGAAAAACCCGATTAGCTCCACAAGTGGCACATCAAAAGGGAGATTTGGGCAGACAGACCTACACCAAGACACATCAACATTAAAATGCCAAAGTTTAAATACAAAGAGTGAATCTTAAAAGCAGAAAGAGAAAAGCACCTAGTTACTTACAAGGATACTACTATAAGAATATCAGTTTTTTTTTTAACAGGAAATTTGCAGGCTAAAAGGGATTGTCACAAAATATTTAAAGTGATGAAAAACATAAACCTACAACCAAGACTACTCTACACAGCAAGGCTATCAATTAAAATTGAGGGTAAGATAAAGAGCTTCCCAGACAGGAAAAAGCTAAAGGAATTCATTAACAACAAGCCAGTATTATAAAAAATGTTAAGGGGAATTCTGTGAAAAGAAGAAGTGGGGACACCCATAAATATGAATAATAAAATGGTAGTAACTATATACCTATCAATAATCACTTTAAGAAAATGCATTAAATGCTTTAAAAAAAGACATAGGGTAGCTGAATGTTTAAGAAAAAAAGACCCATGTATATGGTATCTATGAGAGAAACCCACTTCAGGTCAAATGTCACACAGATTGAAAGTAAAGGGATGGAAAAAAGATTTTCACACAAATGAAAATGAAAAAATAAAATAAAATAAAAAATAAACCCGGGGGTAGCAATATTTAAATCAGACAAAATGGACTTTAAAACAATGGCTATAATAAAAGAAAAAACAGGCTATTACATAATGATAAAGGGATTAACACAATAAGAGGACATTACCCTAGTAAACATATGTGCACCCAACATAGAGGTACTTACACATATAAAGCAATTATTGATTGATATAAAGGGGAGACTTTAACATCCCATTGACACCAATGAACAGATTTACCAGACAGAAAATCAACAAGGAAACAGCAGTTTTAAATAACACACTAGGAGATTGACATCAGAAACATGGTGGAGTTTGAGACATTCCCAGATCTCTCCCCTTGAAACGACAATAAGCTGAACATCTAAAACTTAACAAAAAACACCAAAACTGCACACAAGCATGTCTGAGCATGGGATCTGCCCAAAAGAGCTACCATAGGCGCAGAAATAGTCCACTAAACACAATGCACAAACAAGGTGACAAGGCATCTTAGAAAGAAAGAGAAAAATCTCCATAAAATAAGCTTACAGACTTAGAAATATGCACCTAAAATGACAGAGAATTCAGGATAGTACTTCTGAAAAACTCAGTGAGATCCGGGATAGTTCATATCAACAATTTCAGGAACTGAAAAAACAACTAGATGAGAAGAATGAGTTCTTTAGCAAGGAGATTGAAACCCTCAAAAAGAACAGAATAGACCTTCTGAAAATAAAGAACATATTGCAAGAGGTGAAAAATGAAATAACAAGTTTGGGAAATAGAGTCGAACAAATAGAGGAAAGGATCAGAGATATCGAAGACAGAAATCTAGAAATAAATCAGAAGGAGGAAGAGAGAAACCAAAGAAGGAAAATTAATATATATATATATTGAAAGTAAAGG